>NW_011499846.1:7019429-7022629 GCF_000495115.2 Populus euphratica | reverse complement strand
CAGATGTCCCGATCAGCCGCCTTGCGTATCTCAACAAGCCAGAGGTTCCAGTGCTGATTGCTGGATCTATAGCTGCAATTCTCAATGGGGTCATATTTCCGATTTACGGTCTGCTACTTTCCAGCGTAATTAAAACATTTTTTGAACCACCTGATGAATTGAGAAAGGATTCCAAGTTCTGGGCACTTATGTTTATGACGCTTGGCCTGGCATCATTTGTGGTGTATCCAACACAGACATACTTATTTTCGGTGGCCGGTTGCAAATTAATCCAAAGGATCCGATCTATGTGTTTTGAGAAGGTGGTTCACATGGAGGTCGGTTGGTTCGACGACCCTGAGCACTCAAGCGGAGCCATTGGTGCTAGGCTGTCAGCGGATGCAGCAACAGTGCGTGCTCTGGTCGGAGATTCTCTTTCCCAGTTGGTTCAGAACATCGCATCAGCTGTTGCGGGTTTGGTCATTGCCTTTACTGCATGTTGGCAATTGGCATTTGTAATACTTGTACTCCTTCCTTTAATAGGACTCAATGGATTTGTACAAATAAAGTTCATGAAAGGATTCAGTGCGGATGCAAAGGTATGCTCTTTGATTCCTGACCTAGTATTTTATTACAGCAGCGAGCAAAAAAATACTAGTTTTGACATGTAAAAGAAGTTTAACTCATGTTCCATGGAGCCTTTCTCAGAAATCACCATTTGCTGCCTTTTCTATTTTAAATTAATAATCAAATGTGCCCAAAAAAAAAATAACAATCACATTCGCTGCTCTCAATGGTTGTAGAAAATGTACGAGGAAGCAAGTCAAGTTGCAAATGACGCTGTTGGCAGCATAAGAACTGTTGCCTCTTTCTGTGCTGAAGAGAAGGTGATGCAATTATACAGAAGGAAATGTGAAGGCCCTATGAGGACTGGAATAAGGCAAGGGATGATCAGTGGAACAGGATTTGGAGTTTCTTTCTTTTTACTGTTTTCTGTCTACGCAACCACTTTCTATGTAGGAGCTCAACTTGTCCGGCACGGGAAAACAACTTTCACGGAAGTTTTTCGAGTGGGTATATCTTCCTTGTGTATAAATTTTTCGATGAGGTCTTTATAGACACTAGAGTTTTCTTAATAATACTAAATTATGTGTCTACTCGTAGGTTTTCTTTGCTTTAACCATGGCAGCAATTGGAATTTCTCAATCAAGCTCCTTTGCTCCTGATTCCTCAAAAGCCAAGGGAGCAGCTGCTTCCATATTTGCTATTATAGACCGAAAGTCGAAGATTGATCCAAGTGATGAGTCGGGAAGGACATTAGACAACGTGAAAGGAGAAATTGAACTTCGTCATATAAGCTTCAAGTATCCAAGCAGGCCGGACATTGAAATTTTCCAAGACCTGAGCTTGGCTATTCATTCTGGCAAGGTCAATTATTCATGCTTCAATTCAAATCCTTTGTTGTTTTAAGAATAATGGAATTCTGAAAGGAGGAAACTCATATCATTTAAAATGCCTTCTTGTAGACTGTTGCCCTGGTTGGAGAAAGTGGAAGTGGGAAATCAACGGTGATCTCATTATTGCAAAGATTTTATGATCCCGATTCAGGGCATATAACTCTTGATGGAATTGACATTCAGAGTCTCCAACTTAAGTGGTTGAGGCAGCAGATGGGGCTTGTGAGCCAAGAACCTGTTCTCTTTAATGAAACAATCCGTGCCAACATTGCGTATGGAAAGGAAGGGAATGCAACGGAAGTAGAAATACTAGCTGCATCGGAGCTGGCCAATGCACACAAGTTCATTAGTGGTTTACAACAGGTTAGAATTAACATTATATCAGTAATTTTTTCCATTGATATCATCTTCTGCAAGTACAAGTAGTAACTTGATTTGCTCAAGCAAGCAGCTGTGATATAACTTCCAGTTGGCCTTTGACTGATAAGAATCAAAGATAATTCACGCGCTATCTTTAGGTTGTTATCAGATTGAATATTTTGCTAAGATGCTTGTGTAATTTTGTTGACTTACGACCATGCAAAATGCAGGGGTACGATACTGTTGTTGGGGAGCGAGGAACCCAGTTGTCGGGGGGGCAGAAACAAAGGGTGGCTATTGCTCGCGCTATGGTCAAAAGTCCCAAAATACTTCTATTGGATGAGGCTACCAGTGCGCTAGATGCTGAATCTGAAAGAGTGGTTCAAGATGCACTGGACAGAGTAATGGTGAGTAGGACTACAGTGGTTGTCGCCCATCGGTTATCTACAATCAAGAACGCAGATGTTATTGCCGTGGTGAAAAATGGAGTTATTGTAGAGAAAGGAAAGCATGAGGCTTTGATCCATATCAAAGATGGCTTTTATGCCTCCTTAGTAGCTCTTCACATGAGTGCCTCAACTTCTTGATTCACCCCTGCAATTTTTCTAGCACCCATTATTTATGAAGGGCTGTCATCTTCTTGTTTCAAACGCTGGCGAAATTTTGTAAACATCAAGTTTTCTTGTTTCTTTAACGGAATAACACAGCAATTTCTGGTATACTACCGTGAACAACAGAAAAGGTTCCGCTGTTGTAGTAATTGATTATCAATCAACACAGATAATTAGCTTCTTTTGGGAATTAGAAATTAAGGAGAAGGTAACATTAGAGGCAATGACTAAAGTTTTCATGAAATCCTCAGATTCATGCGAAGCTGGATATGGATCTGTTTGGGAGATCAAAGTAATGGATGACAGGTTGTGACCCATGTCCTATGGTTTAGTCTCGTCACCGTTTGATGATACCTTGACACTGTAGGCATGCTAGATTCAAGGTTGGCCCTCCAATAATCAAATCGCAGGCCTAGCTAAATTAATAATATTCATTCCCTCTGCACGAGCATAGAAATTAATTACTGTATAGAACAATAGTAGATACACTCACGTAGATCAGCTGCCCATTAACTTGCAAGTAATCGATGTTGAATCTAAGATGACTTGATGTTCAGTAGAAAGTGACTGCCATATTAATTTTAACAAAACTTGCACTAGAAGAACAAGAAAGGCTCACTGCATAGGAGTGGTGGGGATTATTAAAAGCTGAAACAGGGTGAGCAACCACCAAAACTAAATCTGAAATAATGACTTTCGATCCAGTTGTTCGGTAACTTTCTGCTGATTCTTCTTTTAATAAGGTTTTTGACCATCTTGTTTTTTATCTTTTCATTTCGCTTTTTTTTTTTTT
>NW_011499846.1:6963583-7016578 GCF_000495115.2 Populus euphratica | reverse complement strand
ATCACTTTGTTTGTGAAGTGGTGGAAGATGAAAGTGTGGATTTTCAAAAGGTCCACACAAAAAAAAATTCAACAGATGCTCTGACCAAACCAGTTAACTCTGATAAGTATATATGATGCAGATCCTCTTATGGCCTAGCAGGAACGTAAGCAGCATGAAAATGACAAGTATAGAAAGGATAGAAGAATCATAGATGATTAATTGTAAAGACTTGATTAAATCATCAAAGTCTTCAAGTGGAAGAATGTAAAACAACTTAATTAAATCCACCTAATTGGTGAAAGATGAGTTGTTAGACAAAAATAAGTGGGAGATGACTTCTTTGCATAATTGATGGAGTATGAATGAAAATAAATTATTAGCATAATTTATAGTATAATTAGTGTCATAATTTATAAAAATAACAAGTTAAACAAGATGTTAACTTATAACCCATTTTTATGGAGGCAAATTCTCATCAACAGGCTTAGACTTGTAAACACAAAAAAAACATAACACACACATCAGATAAACAAATAAATTATACCTAGGTAAATATATGCATATAAATAACAAATATGTGCACATAATTTAGGCTCCTTTTTTTCTCTCAGGTTTGTGCAAACGTAAACTTGAACAAACATGTATAATAACATGAACAGAAGCATAACAAGTACATTTCTTTCAGTTTTCCCTTGCAGCTATTTTTTTTTTAATCTATTTTTTTTCCCATATCAATACAACTACAAAGAAACTATTATGCAACACAATTTCTTTACCCAAAGAATCAATGCAACAAGCACGCAAAGAATAGACAACGAGGAATTTAATTAACATAGCCATGTTAAATCTACTTTACTTTTCCTACTAAAATTCAACTTTTTATCTTGTCAACATATAACCAGTTTATTTCTTACAAATTATTTATTTCATATATAACTATTTTAAAATTGTTGGAAGACTTTAAAGATTGTTGTTTCTTTTTACATATAGGATGATTTAGTTTCTACAAGACAATCAATGCATAAAAAATATTAACTTACTTGCTGACAGAAATAAACTTAAAAAATAGATAAAAAAAGAAGAAGAGGATCAATACTCTTATCTTAAAATAATTTGTTGTTTATTTCGTGGTGCTAGTAACATGATTGCAATATTATTTCTCTAAGGTTACTGAATATTTACATTTCAATTAATGTTCCTTCTCTATGATTTTTATTTTTATTTTATTTTTAACTTTTTTTTTAATAGATATTGTTCTTAAAATATTTGATATGTATTTAAGTTTTGAAGATATCATTCTGAGTCATACATAATTTTTTTATGTTTTATATAAATAAATTTTATTTTTAAAAATAAAAATATTTATTTTTAGATAATATTTGTAATATATACAGTTTTACATAATATTTTTTGCTTTTTATTTAATGCAATCAATTCCAAATATGCATTTATTTCTATTATTTTTTTATTACATTTTTACATAATATTTTTTGATTTTTATTTAATGCAATCAATTCCAAGTATGCATTTATTTCTATTATTTTTTTATTAAATAAAAAATTAATTTTAATAAATAAATTCAACAAACAAAATTATATAAATATTAGATGTTATAAAATTAAATATTTTAATTTATATATGTTTTTTATTTTTTTTTATTTTTTAATTATTATTAATAATTTTTTATTCATTTATTTGTAAAGATGGTTCTCTTTAATTAGATGTTTGTATCGGTTTTTTTTTTTTACATTTAATATTTTTTTTATAAAAAAAGCATTGGAAAAGCTTGTATAATTATTTTTTGTTGAAAAACAAATATGATCCGCAACAAAGAAAAGGTAAAATAGCTTATAATGGGTTTTTCTTCTATGATTCTAAGATATTATAATTTCTATCAAGTTTATTTTATTTTTTCTAAATTAATAAAAATACTAAAATAAATGGTGTTTCTGAACAGTGAAAAATACTATAGAAATGAGGCAAGTTTTTCATGTGGTATATATTTTCATTCTTTTCTCATTTTCTTTTTTCTTTTTTTCTTTTTTCGCACTCAAGGTTTTGATTTTACTACTACACTAAATAAACTAGATTCCCCCCTGCCTCCCTCACTAACGTATGAATAGTAAAGAAGATGATTTTTATTTTTTTTAATTCTATCTTCCATTTATTTTAATTAGTCCTTTTCCAGTAATTTTTTTTTACTTTTTTTTTTAATTTTATCCACTAAAATTTTATTAATTTTAAATTGATCATCTCACTATTCTTGCGGTCAGCTAGAAAGCATAAAACACAATGCTAGAGAATTATTTTAATTTGTTAATATTAAAAATAAAAAATATTTAATGTATTTTTAATTAAAAAATATTTTATATTACAATATCATGAGATGTGTATTATTATGTAAATATTATTGAGATGGTGTTGGATAGTGTGAAAAGGTGCTTTTTAAATAGAAATATATTAAAATAATATTTTTTATTTTTTATATTAATACATCAAACTAATTTAATAAAATCAAAAATTAATTTTAAAAAATAAAAATTAATATTTTTTCACTGCAAAAATAAACATTGAGAGGAGTAGTTGAATATTTGGAATTCATTGCATGAACTAGTTGCCAAAAGAAACCTTTTCTTCATGACCACGCAAGATAAAGGGTAGAAAAAATCCAAACTCCTTTTGAAAAGAGGTGAAAAGCTCGCCTCTTTCTTTGGCATGTGTTTAATTAAAGATTCTGGTTTGAGAAAATTCTAAATTGAAATACGTCTATTTAAATAATTAAATAAATGGTTGAACTGAATTATTATTTTTTGGGTCAACGCCATAGAGAATGATAGTTTTTATTTTTTTATTTAAAAATATATTAAAATAATAATTTTTTATTTTTTAAAAATTATTTATTATATTAACATATTAAAATAATTTTAAAAAATAATTTTAAATAAAAAATTCAAAATTTTTCTAATTCTCAATTAAAATGCAATACCACACAATAGCTACGTAGTTTTGAAATTGAGACTGTCCTGGTGGATTAACTTGGAACCGGCCCATCCGAACTTGAAATTGGTTCGGATCTAAATAAAAACCCATGAGAGAGCTAACCAGGTGAAACCGATTTGACCTGGAAGGTCGACCTAGAACCTAGTCGATCCGGGTAAACCCGGCAGAAACCCAACCTGTTTTTTTAGATATATACACACACGCACGTGAAACGACGTTGTTTTTGCCTTTTACTATCAAAAAGCCGCTTGTGGTAGTGTTACTATTGGGGGATAGAGAAGGACCTTGTTGCTACTGTTGTTGGATATGGGGCTACATCATATTCATAGGATTTGAAGAAGAGGACTTGAACCTCCTCCTCCCTGTACTATTCCCTAACCTCCTTGTCGTTGTTGATTTGGATTACCAGGTGAAGCCATTATTAAGCAACAACAAGAAGTGACAGTGACCGGAAACAATCAGTCAAATTGATAAAGAAAAAAGGGAAGAAAGAAAGAGATAAGAACAAGCTTACCTAGATCCGCTCAATTTTTTCAGATCAGAAAGACAACACCTTTCTTTCTCCAGCTCTCTTCTCTCTCTATTCTGTCATCCCAAACTAGGGTAGCGACAAAGTGAGAATTTGGAGAAGAAAGAGAGGGATCGAAGGTTCAAAAAACAAGGTTTTTTTTATGTTACTTTGCTCAGATGTGTAGATTGACGCCAATGAACAGCACAAACGTTGCAAACGGAGAGTGGAAAATATGGAAAGAGAGAAACCTCTCAAAAAGCATAGTTTTTCTTTTATTTTGGGTTGAACCGGGCTGGCCCGAGTCAATCCATTTAACCCATGACCCATTTATTATACCAGATCTGGTTTAAAAACTATGAAATTTACACCACCAAATAAATTGGTTCTAATACAGGAAGCTAAGAAGGTTTATTTTATTTTTTTATTTTTTATGTTTAGTCTTTGAAACTCCTATTTAAATAAGTTATATAATTTAACAAAACAGCCCACCTTTTCATGTAAAAAATTATGAAAAATAAATAAAAAGAATCAAGTAACTGAGTAATTAGCATAAAAACAAAATAATATCATAAATTTGTTTTTAATAAAATAAATTTCTTTTAAAATTCAGAATTTACAACAACTAATTAATATCTTAGTTTATAACTGCAATATCAAAAAAATTAGTGTTTATTTAGTATTGAAGATGAACATGTTTTTTATTAAAATTTAAAAAAATAATAAAATTAATTTTTATTCAGTAATTTTAGTTTTAATGGGTTAATGTTAAAAATAAATTTAAAAAAAATAAAAAATATTATTTTAATATATTTTTAAATAAAAAATAATTTACAAAATATCACACTACATTCCCACAGAATTATAAATTCGTTGCTCGCCGATGCCGTATAGAATTCGGTGTCTCTGAATAAACAACATTAAGGATTTGGACAAGGTGACGAGGTAACAGGAATACAATTCAAATAATGGGTGCGCTTGAATACAGTTCTGCTCCCTGTTATATAAGCCCTTAAATTAATAAATGGTAACCCAAATCCAACAGCTCATAGAGCAGCCAAATAACTAGCATTACATCATACTACTTCATATCTCTTTCTTATTTCAAGTTCAACTACTCCCATATTCCGTTTCTTCTTCTGCAAGTAAATTCCCTCCCTCCCTCGCTCTGTGTGCGAGTTTTATCCTTAATTAAAAATGGACTGGAATCTTGTTTTCTGTTTAATATATATATATATATATATCATTAAAAGTTGCTGATTTTTTTGTGCTCTAGTGCGGTCGCAATACAAGTCTCTGCATATTCTGAGAGCAAATGGAGGATTAGATTAATATCTTGAGGTTCGAGCGATGGCTGGCGAGAACGGCAGAAGTGGTGATAAGAGTGTGGATGAGGCGAGCACATCAAAAAGCCTGGAGGTGGAGGAGAAGAGTTCTGGTGGAAGGGGGGACCAACAAGAGCCAGTGAAGAGTAAAGGAGATGAGGAAACTAAAACCGTTCCCTTTCCCAAGCTCTTTTCATTTGCGGATTCTACAGATATTTTGTTGATGATCCTTGGGACGATTGGTGCTGTTGGAAATGGAGCATCCTTTCCGATTATGTCAATACTGTTTGGTGATCTGGTTAATTCTTTTGGAAAAAACCAGAATAACAAAGATGTTGTGGATTCAGTTACTAAGGTAAAAAAAATCAACATATATGCCTGTTTCAATCGAAAGAAATGCTTTCAAGGATAAGTAACGTTATGCACCTTTCTTTCTGCTCTGGAAGATGTACAATTCAATTTTTGGAACTCAGTTTCTGATATAGATATGCTACGAACTATTCTTAGGTGGCTCTCAATTTTGTCTACTTGGGAATTGGTTCTGCTGTAGCAGCATTTCTTCGTAAGTACATTATTAACTCAACAATACTACCTTACAGTTACAAAGGACTTGTTTAATGCATCAAGCATTGTGGATTTATAAACCCGTTCTTGTTGTTTGTCAGAGGTGGCTTGCTGGATGGTCACGGGAGAGAGACAAGCTGCTCGGATAAGGGGTACATATTTGAAAACCATACTGAAGCAAGACGTTGCCTTTTTTGACAAGGAAACAAACACTGGAGAGGTTGTTGGTAGAATGTCTGGTGACACTGTTCTGATACAAGATGCTATGGGTGAAAAGGTACAACACTGTTCTTATCAAATAGAAAAAAACACAGTGAATTTTATCCATATTGCCAATATTTTTTTCTGGCTAAATAACCCGTAATGTTCGTGCAGGTTGGGAAATTTATACAGTTGGTATCAACATTCATTGGAGGCTTCATCGTTGCATTTGTTAAAGGGTGGCTACTTACTCTTGTCATGTTATCCTCCATTCCCCTGCTTGTGATAGCTGGTGCAGGACTGTCCATCATGATATCTAGGATGGCATCTCGTGGCCAAACTGCTTACGCTAAAGCAGCGACTGTAGTAGAACAGGCTATTGGTTCAATTAGAACAGTACGTGTACATATAAAGAACAGGATGTGCCTGGATAAAAATTCATTTTAGAATGTTAATTGTTTAACTTGTATCCAGGTTGCATCATTTACCGGGGAGAAGCAAGCCATAAGTAATTACAAGAAGTTTCTTGTCACTGCTTATAACTCTGGTGTTCAAGAAGGCTTTACTGCTGGATTAGGTCTTGGCATCGTTATGCTATTTATTTTCTGCAGCTATGCTTTGGCAATATGGTTTGGTGGAAAGATGATTTTGGAAAAAGGATACACTGGGGGTGATGTGCTTAATGTGATTGTTGCTGTTTTAACCGGCTCTATGTGAGTTCCATTATGAAGCAATATCCACTTTAAAAAATTCTTTGTTTGTTTAATTTTATGGTTTAATCATATGAATGGTTCAGGTCCCTAGGGCAAGCATCTCCCTGCATGAGTGCGTTTGCAGCTGGTCAAGCTGCAGCTTACAAGATGTTTGAGACTATAAATAGAAAGCCAGAGATAGATTCTTCGGATACAAGGGGAAAGATATTGGATGACATCAGTGGAGATGTAGAGTTGAGGGATGTGTATTTCACTTATCCAGCCAGACCAGATGAGCAGATATTTTCTGGATTCTCTCTTTTCATCCCTAGCGGAACAACTACCGCATTGGTTGGACAAAGTGGAAGCGGAAAGTCAACGGTGATCAGTCTGATAGAGAGATTTTATGATCCACAAGCTGGTGAAGTTCTCATAGATGGCACTAACCTCAAAGAGTTTCAGCTCAAGTGGATTCGGGAGAAAATTGGTCTTGTCAGCCAAGAACCTGTGTTGTTTGCATCCAGCATCAAGGATAACATTGCTTATGGAAAAGATGGTGCAACAACTGACGAGATAAGAGCTGCAGCTGAAGTTGCCAATGCTGCTAAATTCATCGATAAACTACCTCAGGTTTTAAACTGGTTCCCTCTTCACAAATTTCTAGTGCTGTCATTTTTTTTTTTAATCTTTTGGAGAGGAGGTGGTTCAGATCGCCTCAGTTTTTTATCTAATTTGGTTTCAACTTTTGTATCCAGGGAATAGACACCATGGTTGGTGAACATGGAACTCAGCTGTCTGGGGGACAGAAGCAGAGAATTGCCATAGCAAGAGCCATTCTGAAAGATCCACGTGTTTTACTTTTGGATGAAGCTACAAGCGCACTTGATGCAGAATCGGAAAGGATAGTACAGGAGGCATTAGACCGGATTATGGTCACTCGAACAACTGTAATAGTTGCCCACCGTTTGAGCACTGTGATAAATGCTGATATCATTGCAGTTATTTACCGTGGGAAGATAGTTGAGAAAGGTATATAATTGAGCATGCATGATTATCATATAAAGAAACATCAAAATATCTCGCGAACCTGCTGAGAAATTCCTTCGCTGTAAACTTTCTGATCTCTGCACTGCCACATATTCTCTATAGATCCAGGATCCAAAATATTTGATATTTTCAGTCATTTTAAGGATTTTTATACACATCATACATTTTATTTGATATTTTATGAAACCTCCTACTTGTTTACCTACTTTCACATAGGCATATAGCAGATATATATTCTATGCTGCACCATCATGATTCACGCACTCATTTTCTGCAGCCAAATCATTTCTGCCATCATCTACAATCATAGTTAGGGTAATTTTCTGATTAATTCCAGAACTTGTTTTAGTCTTCTGGATAAGAGGGGTTAAGGGAACTTTCTGGATTTTCATACATTTTGTGAAATATCCATTTCATTGATTGATCAGGTTCACATTCGGAACTCCTCAAGGATCCTGTAGGAGCTTATTCTCAGCTTATACGCTTACAAGAAGTTAACAAAGAGTCCAAACAAGAAACAGAAGACCCCAAGAAGTCAGATGTACATACTTATTTTCGGTGGCCGGTTGCAAATTAATCCAAAGGATCCGATCTATGTGTTTTGAGAAGGTGGTTCACATGGAGGTCGGTTGGTTCGACGACCCTGAGCACTCAAGCGGAGCCATTGGTGCTAGGCTGTCAGCGGATGCAGCAACAGTGCGTGCTCTGGTCGGAGATTCTCTTTCCCAGTTGGTTCAGAACATCGCATCAGCTGCTGCGGGTTTGGTCATTGCCTTTACTGCATGTTGGCAATTGGCATTCGTAATACTTGTACTCCTTCCTTTAATAGGACTCAATGGATTTGTACAAATAAAGTTCATGAAAGGATTCAGTGCGGATGCAAAGGTATGCTCTTTGATTCCTGACCTAGTATTTTATTACAGCAGCGAGCAAAAAAATACTAGTTTTGACATGTAAAAGAAGTTTAACTCATGTTCCATGGAGCCTTTCTCAGAAATCACCATTTGCTGCCTTTTCTATTTTAAATTAATAATCAAATGTGCCCAAAAAAAAAATAACAATCACATTCGCTGCTCTCAATGGTTGTAGAAAATGTACGAGGAAGCAAGTCAAGTTGCAAATGACGCTGTTGGCAGCATAAGAACTGTTGCCTCTTTCTGTGCTGAAGAGAAGGTGATGCAATTATACAGAAGGAAATGTGAAGGCCCTATGAGGACTGGAATAAGGCAAGGGATGATCAGTGGAACAGGATTTGGAGTTTCTTTCTTTTTACTGTTTTCTGTCTACGCAACCACTTTCTATGTAGGAGCTCAACTTGTCCGGCACGGGAAAACAACTTTCACGGAAGTTTTTCGAGTGGGTATATCTTCCTTGTGTATAAATTTTTCGATTTTTCGATGAGATCTTTATAGACATTAGAGTTTTCTTAATAACACTAAATTATGTGTCTACTCGTAGGTTTTCTTTGCTTTAACCATGGCAGCAATTGGAATTTCTCAATCAAGCTCCTTTGCTCCTGATTCCTCAAAAGCCAAGGGAGCAGCTGCTTCCATATTTGCTATTATAGACCGAAAGTCGAAGATTGATCCAAGTGATGAGTCGGGAAGGACATTAGACAACGTGAAAGGAGAAATTGAACTTCGTCATATAAGCTTCAAGTATCCAAGCAGGCCGGACATTGAAATTTTCCGAGACCTGAGCTTGGCTATTCATTCTGGCAAGGTCAATTATTCATGCTTCAATTCAAATCCTTTGTTGTTTTAAGAATAATGGAATTCTGAAAGGAGGAAACTCATATCATTTAAAATGCCTTCTTGTAGACTGTTGCCCTGGTTGGAGAAAGTGGAAGTGGGAAATCAACGGTGATCTCATTATTGCAAAGATTTTATGATCCCGATTCAGGGCATATAACTCTTGATGGAATTGACATTCAGAGTCTCCAACTTAAGTGGTTGAGGCAGCAGATGGGGCTTGTGAGCCAAGAACCTGTTCTCTTTAATGAAACAATCCGTGCCAACATTGCGTATGGAAAGGAAGGGAATGCAACGGAAGTAGAAATACTAGCTGCATCGGAGCTGGCCAATGCACACAAGTTCATTAGTGGTTTACAACAGGTTAGAATTAACATTATATCAGTAATTTTTTCCATTGATATCATCTTCTGCAAGTACAAGTAGTAACTTGATTTGCTCAAGCAAGCAGCTGTGATATAACTTCCAGTTGGCCTTTGACTGATAAGAATCAAAGATAATTCACGCGCTATCTTTAGGTTGTTATCAGATTGAATATTTTGCTAAGATGCTTGTGTAATTTTGTTGACTTACGACCATGCAAAATGCAGGGGTACGATACTGTTGTTGGGGAGCGAGGAACCCAGTTGTCGGGGGGGCAGAAACAAAGGGTGGCTATTGCTCGCGCTATGGTCAAAAGTCCCAAAATACTTCTATTGGATGAGGCTACCAGTGCGCTAGATGCTGAATCTGAAAGAGTGGTTCAAGATGCACTGGACAGAGTAATGGTGAGTAGGACTACAGTGGTTGTCGCCCATCGGTTATCTACAATCAAGAACGCAGATGTTATTGCCGTGGTGAAAAATGGAGTTATTGTAGAGAAAGGAAAGCATGAGACTTTGATCCATATCAAAGATGGCTTTTATGCCTCCTTAGTAGCTCTTCACTTGAGTGCCTCAACTTCTTGATTCACCCCTGCAATTTTTCTAGCACCCATTTTTTAGGAAGGGCTGTCATCTTCTTGTTTCAAACACTGGCGAAATTTTGTAAACATCAAGTTTTCTTGTTTCTTTTACGGAATAACACAGCAATTTCTGGTATACTACCGTGAACAACAGAAAAGGTTCCGCTGTTGTAGTAATTGATTATCAATCAACACAGATAATTAGCTTCTTTTGGGAATTAGAAATTAAAGAGAAGGCAACATTAGAGGCAATGACTAAAGTTTTCATGAAATCCTCAGATTCATGCGAAGCTGGATATGGATCTGTTTGGGAGATCAAAGTAATGGATGACAGGTTGTGACCCATGTCCTATGGTTTAGTCTCGTCACCGTTTGATGATACCTTGACACTGTAGGCATGCTAGATTCAAGGTTGGCCCTCCAATAATCAAATCGCAGGCCTAGCTAAATTAATAATATTCATTCCCTCTGCACGAGCATAGAAATTAATTACTGTATAGAACAATAGTAGATACACTCACGTAGATCAGCTGCCCATTAACTTGCAAGTAATCGATGTTGAATCTAAGATGACTTGATGTTCAGTAGAAAGTGACTGCCATATTAATTTTAACAAAACTTGCACTAGAAGAACAAGAAAGGCTCACTGCATAGGAGTGGTGGGGATTATTAAAAGCTGAAACAGGGTGAGCAACCACCAAAACTAAATCTGAAATAATGACTTTCGATCCAGTTGTTCGGTAACTTTCTGCTGATTCTTCTTTTAATAAGGTTTTTGACCATCTTGTTTTTTATCTTTCATTTGTTATTTTCGCCTTCTTTTTTTTTTAATGTTAATTAGTACCGTGCATGCTATTTTGTCTTTGAAGAATTTGGACTGCGGGAATTTATTTCTCCTAGAGGTGTATTATATTTGTTTCAGTGAAAATTTAGAAGGCCTGCAATTTGAAGTTGCAGATTTGCTAGTGCTCTGCAGCTGCAAACTTCGTTATATATATTCCGAGAGTAAATTGAGATCCAGTAATACCTTTAGTTTGGTGTTATGGCCCTAGAGAACGGCAGAAATGGTGGAAGTATGGACGATGCCACCACATCGAAAAGACAGGAAGGGAAGGAGAAAAGTTCAGGCCCGAGTAAGGAACTAGAAAAGCAAGAGAGGAGCAAAGAAGATGAGAAAACTAAAACTGTGCCATTCCCCAAGCTCTTTTCGTTTGCTGATTCCACAGATACTGTTTTGATGATCATTGGCTCGATTGGTGCTGTTGGAAATGGAATATCTTTGCCCCTTATGTCAATTCTATTGGGAGACGTGATTAATTCTTTTGGACAAAATCAGCATAATGAAAATGTGGTGCATTTAGTGTCCAAGGTAAGTATAATTAGCATTAATGTTTCTATCAGCTAAGATGCCTTACTCACAAGTTAGTCCTGTATGTTTCTGATCAGAAGCACTAGATTTTTGGTTCTGTAATTATTTTTCTTCGCATAATGATGTTGCTAATTTGTTAACTGCGAACATTTCAGGTATCTCTCAAATTTGTCTACTTGGCAGTGGGGTCTGGTGTGGGATCATTTCTGCGTGAGTACATATCCAATAAAGCTAACGTACAGAAAGTGTCTTATTTTTCAGGAATTTGGGATTTATTAAAGCTTTTCTGTTGTTTGTCAGAGGTGGCTTGCTGGATGGTCACGGGAGAGAGGCAGGCTGCTCGGATAAGAGGTGCATATTTGAAAACTATACTAAGACAAGATGTAGCTTTTTTTGACAAGGAAACAAACACAGGAGAGGTTGTTGGTAGAATGTCTGGTGACACTGTTCTCATACAAGATGCCATGGGTGAAAAGGTACTAAACTGTTCTTGTACTCTAACCAGAGGGAAAAACTACGGTGGATTTTATACATATTGGCATGTATTTGTGGTTAAATAGGCCTTGTCATTTCATTCAGGTTGGGAAATTTATACAGCTGCTATCAACATTCTTTGGAGGCTTTGCAATAGCATTTGTCCAAGGATGGCTTCTTACTCTTGTCATGTTATCCTCCATTCCCCTGATTGTGATAGCTGGTGCGGCCATGTCAATAATGATAACTAGGACAGCATCTAGTGGACAAACTGCTTATGCAAAAGCAGCAATTGTCGTTGAACAGACACTTGGCTCGATCAGAACTGTATGTTTACATACGTAGAACTGGACTTTTCTTACCAAAAAGGTAAGAAAAACCATTAAAGAGTGCTGATTGTTTAACTTTAATCCAGGTCGCGTCATTTACTTGTGAAGAGCAAGCCATAAGCAATTACCAGAAGTTTCTCATTACTGCTTACAAATCCGGGGTTCAAGAAGGCTTAGCGGCTGGATTAGGTATTGGCATTGTTATGTTAGTAATCTTCAGCAGCTATTCTTTGGCAGTATGGTTTGGTGGGAAGCTGATATTGGAAAAAGGATACACTGGGGGCACAGTGATTAATGTGATTGTTGCTCTGTTGATCGGATCCACGTGAGTTCCTTTATGAAACCAACATACACACACTCACATGCACAACGACGGCTGCAGAAACCAAAACATAAATTGATGTTCAAGCATTCAATATTTTTCTTAACAGTTCATCGTATTTTCTTTATGATTGACCATACGAATGTATCAGGTCACTAGGTCAGGCATCTCCCTGCATGAGTGCATTTGTGGCTGGTCAAGCTGCAGCTTCTAAAATGTTTCAGACTATCAGTAGGGAGCCTAAGATAGACGCTTACGAAATGAGGGGAAAGATATTGAAGGACATCAACGGGGATATAGAATTGAGGGATGTATATTTCAGTTATCCAGCCAGACCCGATGATCAAATATTTTCTGGTCTTTCTCTTCTCGTCCCAAGTGGCATGACTGCAGCTTTGGTTGGACAAAGTGGAAGTGGAAAGTCAACAGTCATCAGTCTGATAGAGAGATTTTATGATCCACAAGCTGGTGAAGTGCTCATAGATGGTATTAACCTCAAAGAATTTCAACTTAAGTGGATCCGAGAGAAAATTGGTCTTGTCAGCCAAGAACCTGTGTTGTTTACGTCCAGCATAAGGGATAACATTGCATATGGAAAAGATGGTGCAACTACTGAAGAGATAAGAGCAGTAGCTGAACTTGCCAATGCTGCTAAATTCATAGATAAACTACCTCAGGTTATAAGTGGTTCCCTCTGTTAGTTATTATACCCTCTATGCCAATTTATGTTGTTTTCATTTTTATTTTTTTTGGTTTGGGGACTGGATCTCCTGGTTTTCCTTCTTTAATTTAATTTGGACTGTTGAATTTCGCTATCCAGGGACTAGACACCATGGTTGGTGAGCATGGAATTCAGATGTCAGGTGGGCAGAAACAGAGAATTGCAATAGCAAGAGCAATTCTGAAAGATCCACGAATTTTGCTTTTAGATGAAGCTACAAGTGCACTTGATGCAGAATCAGAAAGGATAGTGCAGGAGGCACTGGATAGGATTATGGTCAATCGGACAACTCTCATTGTTGCCCATCGTTTGAGCACTGTGAGAAATGTTGATTTGATTTCAGTTATTCACCATGGCAAGATAGTGGAAAAAGGTATCTCATAACTATCTACATATAGAGCAATGTCAGAAATGCTTGTCTAACTTCTTCTATTCTTTATCCATTCTAAAATGTTTTGTGTATTTCCTTTGACGTTATGGATATTTATAGATGCTGTATACAGAGAATAATCCGACTCATTCACCTAGTTTCAATAAACATGCAGTAGCAGATGTATGTGCTTAATTTGTTGTACCAGCATACCATACTCTAACTTTCGGCAGACAAGTCAGTTCTATATCGTACAAACTTAGAACAGCCTCCAGATTAAATTCCAAACTAGTTATTTCTCCTGGCTACTGAGGGATATTTGTTCGGACATCTTGATTCTTGATGCAAAAAAAATAAGGAGACAACACAATTTAAAACACTTCCGTTAATTGATCAGGCTCGCATTCAGAACTACTCAAGGATCCTGAAGGAGCTTACTCGCAGCTTATACGTTTACAAGAAGTAAATAAAGAGTCAGAGCATGAAACGGAAGACCACAAGTCAGATATTACTATGGAATCCTTTAGACAGTCGAGTCCAAGAATTTCACTGGAACGGTCTTTAAGCAGGGGATCTTCTGGAGCAGGAAATATAAGCCCATTCTCAGTCTCATTAGGTTTACATACTGCTGGACTCAGTGTCCCTGACACTGATAACGCCCCGGGAGAAGTAGAAGCTTCTTCACATAAAACAAAAACTCCAGATGGCCCAATCCGCCGCCTTGCTTATCTGAACAAGCCAGAGATCCCGGTACTTATAGCTGGAGCTATCGCTGCAATTCTTAATGGTGTCATATTTCCAATTTTTGGCGTCCTACTTTCCAATGTGATTAAAACATTTTTTGAACCACCGCATGAATTGAGAAAGGATTCCAAGCTCTGGGCACTGATGTTTATGACGCTTGGCCTGGCATCATTTTTGGTGTTTCCAACACAAACTTACTTATTTTCTGTGGCTGGATGCAAATTAATCCAAAGGATTCGATCTATTTGTTTTGAGAAGGTAGTTCACATGGAGGTCGGCTGGTTCGATGAGCCTGAGCATTCAAGTGGGGTAATTGGTGCTAGACTTTCAGCAGATGCAGCAACAGTGCGTGCTCTGGTTGGAGACTCTCTAGCTCAGACGGTTCAAAACATCGCATCAGCAACAGCAGGTTTAGTCATTGCCTTCACTGCATGTTGGCAATTGGCCTTGATTATCCTTGTACTCATTCCTCTAGTAGGACTCAATGGAATTATTCAAATAAAGTTCATGAAAGGATTTAGTGCAGATGCAAAGGTATTGTTTTTAACTCGTGACCTTGTATTTGATTGCAGTAATAAGCTAAAGAATTCGAATTTTGACAAGAAAAGGAAGTTTTATTCATGTTCCCAGCCTTCTCTCAGAAATTACTATTTGTCAAGTTTGCCATTTGAAATTAATCGTCGAATCACTAATCGAAATGGCTGCAGATGATGTATGAGGAAGCAAGTCAAGTTGCAAATGATGCTGTAGGCAGCATAAGAACTGTTGCCTCTTTCTGTGCTGAAGAGAAGGTGATGCAATTATACAAAAAGAAATGTGAAGGCCCTATGGAGACAGGAATAAAGCAAGGGCTGATCTGTGGAACAGGATTTGGAGTTTCTTTCTTCTTACTGTTTTCTGTCTATGCAACCAGTTTCTATGCGGGAGCTCAACTTGTCCAGCATGGGAAAACAACATTTACAGAAGTTTTTCGGGTGGGCATATCTTCCTGATTATTTTCATGGAGACTACTAACGTTTTAATGATACTTATCCATGTGTCTTCTGGCAGGTTTTCTTTGCTTTGACCATGGCAGCTATTGGAATTTCTCAAACAAGTTCCTTCGGTCCTGATTCCTCCAGTGCCAAGACTGCAGCTGCATCCATATTCTCTATTATAGACCGTAAGTCAAAGATGGATCCAAATGACGAGTCAGGTACGAAATTAGACAGTGTGAGAGGAGAGATTGAACTTCATCACATAAGCTTCAAGTATCCAACTAGGCCAGATATTCAGATTTTCCGAGACCTCAGCTTGGTGATTCATTCTGGCAAGGTAATTTCTCATGCTTTAAAACCCATCTGCTTAATTGTACCAGGCATATTGTCTTAAGAAAAATGGAATCCTGGAACCAGTGCTGTCATTTCGTTTGAAATGTCAATTTCTTAATTGTTTTGGTTTGAATCTGTTATCTTAGACTGTAGCCCTGGTTGGAGAGAGTGGAAGTGGGAAATCAACTGTGATATCGTTGTTGCAAAGATTTTATGATCCTCATTCAGGTCATATAACTCTAGATGGAGTTGACATTCGAAGTCTCCAACTCAAGTGGCTGAGGCAGCAGATGGGACTTGTGAGCCAAGAACCAGTCCTATTTAATGATACAATCCGTGCCAACATTGCATATGGAAAACAAGGGAAAGCGACGGAGACAGAGATTTTAGCTGCATCAGAGCTAGCCAATGCACACAATTTCATCAGTAGTCTTCAGCAGGTAATTAGAGAATTATGGAGCAGTCATCATCTCCTGATATTAAGTACACAGCTACATTTGTTAAAGCAAGCAGCTATGGTAGATTTTCTATCTAGCAGGCTTTTGCAGAAATAGTTAGAAATAAAAACTCGGGCATGCACTCTCTTAATGTTGCTACTGGATGCCAAGATGCTAATATCATAACGCAAAGTGCAGGGTTATGATACAATAGTAGGAGAGCGAGGTGTCCAATTGTCAGGGGGGCAGAAACAAAGGGTAGCCATTGCTCGCGCTATAGTCAAAGGTCCCAGAGTGCTTCTACTGGACGAGGCTACCAGTGCCCTGGATGCTGAATCTGAGAGAGCTGTTCAAGATGCACTAGACCGAGTCGTGGTGAACAGGACTACGGTCGTTGTAGCCCATCGGTTATCCACAATCAAGAATGCAGATGTTATTGCAGTGGTTAAAAATGGAGTTATTGTAGAGAAAGGCAAGCATGATACTTTGATCAATATCAAAGATGGTTTCTATGCCTCCTTGGTTGCCCTCCACATGACTGCCTCCACAGCTTAAGTCAACGAACTCAGCACTTCCAATTAATGGCGGGCTGCTATCTCCTCTTTTTCCAAACCTGTTTGTCTTCTTTTAAAATGTAGTGCAAGTTCTGACCAATGAATACTGGCAGCGAAAGAAAGCTATACGCTACAGATTTGTTGCTTGTAGAGTGTGGTTGGATTTTCAGAAAAGGAACCCTAATGCAATACCAATAAACAGTATTTAAGATTACGATATAAATATTTTTAAAAATATTTTTTTTTGAAAACATAATAATACTAAAAGATATTACTTGAAATTACGATAAAAATTATTTTTTAAAATATTTTTTACTTATAAATATATTAAAATAATTTTTTTTATTTTTTAAATTTTTTTTGATAATAGCATCAAAAATATTAAAAATCTTTAATTAAAAAAATCAATTATTTTTTTAAAAAAATACAGGTAGACAGAAAAAACAAACACAGTCCTTGCTTGTAGTTCTTTATGTGTGGAGTCAGAATATAAACAGTTGACCTTTTTGGTGGGAATCGGTGTGGAAAAAACTAAAGAGAGCAGGCCAATGACTATAGTTTTTAACGAAACTACGAGATTGCTACGGCGTTGGAAATTAATTTTAATTAAGGAGATCAAAAGTCATAGATGGGCTGCGAGTCATGTTCCTATCATTCAAATATTCTGTCCCATCTTTATATATAGGAGAGAAAAGATTCTGGCCACTCGTGGTTTATCAAGCAAGCAAGAAACCAGGGGGAGGACCCTCTGAAATTGACATGGACGATGATGATTTATTGGTGGCTTCATTTTAGTCATGAAACTGCAAAACACACCATCTTGAAATTAAGGGCTATGGTTTTGATCCACTTGGCTATAATGTCTTGGCGTGCTCTGAAGAAAAGAAAATAGCAGTATAAATTCTCAGGGCCTGATGTGATGGTAAATAATTTTAGATTTATATAACAAGTTTTGAGATTGAGTGAAGATATGTATTTTTTGTATTAGCACGAAACAGCTAAGATTTTACTTGTTCATATGAATTTATAAAATACATTTTTAATTGGTGGAGTTTTCTCAAATTAAAAAAAAAAAAAAGCAGTGTAATTATTCTCCAATCAACCTCTTATTTTGTCGAAATCTATCTCATATAATTCCACAGCTAGCAGTTCCCTGGAAAGTCATCCAGGAATTTTGCTGGGGGCGTGAGATCATCGGTTTCAAACTTGCTCCACTTTAGCCAAGTTAATTCTTTCTACCGTCAAGCCTTCAAACTTTTGGAATACTATATATATATATATATATATATATATATATATATTCAGGTCAAGAGTTTCATTTGTTAATTAACTTGTCGCTGAAGGCAGAAGGAATGCACGATCTTCTTCTTATATAAATTAAGAAATTCAAGTGATATGGTAGGAATCTTTACAAGATCTTGAAACGTCGTGTCATCTGCTGCGATGGCTGCATTGCATTTCCCTATGGTTTTTCTTCCGCTGCGAAAAACCATTATTTTAATAATTCAAGAAATCAAATTAAATAACTATAATTATCCCAATTCTTCCGTGAGGGCTTGAACTGCTGGTCATCAGAAACTGCACTGCAGCACCGGCTGCCATCATCTTGACCATTGCCCCTCTTCATCTCTCTTCCTGCCTCCTTTGACCTTTCGAGATGCAAGACAGGATTTTCTTAAAAAGGAAAATCATTACGTAAGAGAATTCTGAGTTCATATCATCAACGGAAGTCATGGTCATTTTCTATTAATTGTTCTTGTTTTATTTTATTTTTATTCGGGATTGTTGCTTTCCTTTTCTTTTATGGATGGATTTTAAAAAAAAAATTCTTAGAAATTGTTTGTTTTGACATTTTAAAATTATTTTAAAAAATTTAAATTTTTTAATTTTTTAGATCATTTTGATAAGTTGATGTCAAAAATTATTTTAAAAAACAACCACTACTATACTCTCAAATATCCAAAATACATATTAAAAATTAAGAGTGAGAAAAAAAATTAATAAATCAATTAAACCGAAAAAATCAGAAAAATACAACTGAAAAAACAAATTAACCGATTAAAAAGTCATAGAGAAATTCCAATTCTGTTCAATTTTGGTTTTTAAAATTTGAAATTGATCGGACCAAAACGAACTAAACCGGTTTAACCAGCCGGCACTTCAAAAAAACAACCATAAATATAATATCTTTTAACTCTAAAATCACATTCAGTCATTAGCCGCTCCCATTTTCTGTATATCTCTCCCTCCTTTTACTCTCACATTACTCCGTTCTTTGCATATCTCTTCTTGTACTCCTATTCTAGTTCTTGTTTTGATTTTTTTTTTTTCTTTTACCCTCTAGTTTTTATTTTGATTTTCTTTACTCTCATTTGCTTTGATCGTTCTCCCCTCTTTACTCTCTGTAAACGTAAAATTATAGGCTTTATAGGGTGCATGCATGATGTGGGCAAGTATCAAGTGTGGATTTTTTTTCCTTTTATTACTTTTTTTTTTCTATTGTGTTTCTTATATTTTGATGACTTGTTTAGTTGAGAGTTTGTACATATTTGTTCATATAAGTTTTATCTAACAAATATGATATCATTTTTTTTTTGTGTGTAACAAAAACTTTGGATTTGGATGCTTTTGTTTTAATTGTCGGTGGTTGGGTCACAAAGTATCAAAATACCCAAACAAGAAAGATTTTTAATTGTCTTATTTAAAATAGAAATTTTTTTGAGACGGTGAATAAGTTGGGATAATTTTAATTTAAACTAATTTGAAAGGAAAACAATTAAACTGAATTGAAATTAATCAGTTTGAATAGATTTTCAATTCAATTTAATTCAAAAAATAAAAAAATTAATTTAATTTTTTATTTTAATTTAAAATTGAATCAAACCAAAAATACTCAGCTCTATTAAAAATAATATTATTACTTTTATTTTTAAAATATTTTTTATATTATTACATTAAAATAATTTAAAGGTATCGAAACAAAACCGCCAAAAGAAACAGCAATTAAAACTCATGCCGGCAAGACATAACACGTTGCGCAATCCTGTAATGATTGAGGGTCGGGTTTGAAGGAACATCTCATTTCTGGAAAGATCCTGATATAGTAATTTTCTAAGCATAAGGAGTACCTGACTTGACTAGTCCATGCGGTGTTTCAGGATCCATCCAGATCTCAATAATATGGGGCCCTTTCTTAATTTTGCTTTTTCTTATCAAATCAGAAGGGTATCGAAATGATCAATTTAAAAAGAAAAAAGTTTGATCAACAAATTATATATATATATATATTAAGAGATCCTGGAGTTTATGTTCTTTTTTTTTTTTTTTACTTCCATTACTAATCTTGAAGAAATAAATATGACTAATTTTACTTGAAAAACTTTTAAATAGATTTTTTGTTTCCTGGGAGTAAAGAATGGATTTAAAATCTTCTTGATTCTATACCATATTATGTGATGATCCTTCTATATATATATATATAAAAAGTGAAATGGACTAACCGAAAAATAGTGTTTCGTGAGTATAATATATTATTCATAACCTTTGTTTTTTTTTGTTAATTAGATTATTGACTTCTACTGTGCTATTTAGTTGGATCAATTTTTTATTGACATAAAATAAAAATATCTAAGCTTTGTTAGCATGTGTTTCTAATTAAAAATAATTATTAACTAAAAACATGGTGCTTTTTAGATGATATTTTTTAAAAAATATTAATACGATGATTTATTTAATGATATTTTTTAAAAAAAATATTGAGATTATAACATATTAGATCGACCCGGAGTAACATGTTAAATTTACGACCTGAATTACGAGACCATGATAACTATATAGAAAATAAATAAAAATAAATTATGAAAACTAATTCCTAATCAGCTTACTATTGAAGGAAAACAATTAAGAAAATAATATACATACATAAACACACACACACACACACATATATATATACACTAAATTTAAAATGAGAAAAAAAATTCGAGTTAACATATCAAACTTACAACTTATATTATGAGACTATGATAATCTCATAGAAAATTAAAAAAAAAAACTAGAAAACTCGATTTTCAACCAACCTAATATTATACGAAAAGCAAATCTATTAAAAAAATAGCTTATCAAGATAAACATGTTAAACCTGTAATGTAAGACTATGATAATTTCATAAAAATCAAGTAAAACAAATCATAAAACTCTATTTCTATTAAATTTAATGTTGAAAGTTGAAGTTAAGATTAAAAAAAAATGAAACAAGGATATCTCTATAAAAGTAAGTTGAAAAAAAATCAAAATTTAATTTCAAAATAATTTAATATTAAGAAATAAAATTACAGAAAAAATCTAAATAGAAATGAAGAAGATTGAGTTACTGGAGGATGAAATTGAAAAATATATATTAAATAAAAAAATAAAAAAAATAAATTAAATCAACTCAGGTTAACCAGTTGAACCTATGTACTGGTTTATGAAATGAAAATAACTTCGTTAAAAAAAAAATAAAGCTCAATTAAAAAAAAATTCAAGTTAAAAAAGGACCCTAAAAAATAAACAGAGTCGACCTGTCAAACATGCAACTTAGATCATGAAGTCAAAATAATATCATAAAAAGTTTATTGAAAGAAATTAAGAAGTTAATTTCCAAGTAACATAAAATTAAAAAATAAAATTAAAAAATATAAAAAAATAACATAAATCAATTTTTTAAACTCATAATTTAAATGATGAGATTGAATTAGGTCAATAAAAATAATAAAAGGTATAAAGTCCCACTCCAAATAAATCTAGCATTGAAAGTAAAATAAAATTTTTTTACAAGACTAAGTATATAACCCAACTAAAAAAAACCAAAAAAAACTTATAAAATACAATTCTCAAAATAATTTAATATTAAAATATAAATTAAAAAAAAAAGTTGTTGTAAGATTAAATTAAAAAAATAACATTATGTGAGTATTGGTAGAATGGCTTTGTTAATGTTAATTAATTAACTATAAAAGGCCATAAACGTTGTTTTCTTTTTATTGATGGGTCCGCTCTGTGATGAATCCGGATGCTAAGGAGCACGCCAAGCTTGCCAAGGCTACATCGCTCAGGTCATTTTCACGCGATCAGCGCTGGAAAAACTTGTTCTTGTTCAGTTGGTGCACCCATTTTCAATTATTCATCATGGCCCACACAACAAACGTATGCGATTCTTATTGGTGGTGGAATCGTGAACAGCTGGGAGTTTTTCCTACAAAGATTTCACGTTTAAAAAGTTAAAATACCTGAAAGATATCTTTAAATAAGTTTATATGTTAATTGAGATTAAATTACTTTTTTATATAATTTGCATTCTTATATTAATCTAATATATTCACTTAATGTATTTAAAAATAAATTCTCAAGAAGCATGGACAAATACTATTTTTAATCCCAATATTCACAAACATCCTCTCTTTTTCTTTTTCTTTTTTTTTCCATACAAGGAAGATTTGACTGTAACTTTTATTTTAATCTCGTGTAAGAAATTAATTTGGATTATTTGCATCAATTTTTTTTTATGATTTTAGATTATTTTAACATGTTAATGTTAAAAAATAATTTTAAAAAATAAAAAATATATTATTTAAATAAATTTTAAAAAATAATTATCACTAAACTATCATTTTTATTGTGTGAAACATTTTTTTAAAATTTTAAAAAAATTTATTTTTTAAAAAGTATATTTTATAGGTTTAAATAAATGAGTAAAATCCTAATTATCTTAAATTTTAATAAAAAATAAATATCTTTATTCACACTCAAAATTTATTATACAAATTTTAAATTTTTTATTATCATTCTATGCTAGTTGTTCTATGCTAGTTGGGACCGTAATATCAATAAAACTTCATTTTATATTATAAAAAAAACTAATAATATTCTAAAATTCTCATGGGAGCTAGAGGAGTGAAAACCATAGAAAATAATAAATGCACGTGATTTCTGCGGTGACGGATTCTATTTTGTGATTATTTTTTTAGCGGAATAAAACAAAATATACGTCTTCTAGAAGACAGGGAATTAACAATAAAGGTGTACAGTTGTGCACACTCAGAGGCGGAGTAATTTAGTCACATATCCTTGAGTAAAAATGAAAAAGACAAAATGGTTGCCAATCACGAGAGCGGAACATTTGACTCCTTTTATTTTAAATTTATATTTTTATTATTTTCATATAAAATTAAATATTTAAAAATTAAAAATATTATTTTAATATATTTCAGGAAAAAATAACTCCGCCTCAGTATTGTAATAATAGTTTTCTAAAATTTATTTTTAATATTAATACAAAATAAAAACATAAAAAATATGATTTAAAAAAAATATTCCAAAGAAACACGGCCTGTTTGCCTTGTTTGTCATCCAGTTATATTTTTGTCGTTGTTATTTATATTCGAAGAAAATCATGCTACAGCGTGACTGGAAAACTGTCAGGAGCTAAAGCACGATATGCCAGCCTGAAGGCACCAAGAGTTCATTGCTCAAGTCCACAGTGCCAAAATCGTAAGGTATTTTGCTCATTTCAGCCCCCTTGCTTCTCTTTGGTAATTAATTAGCAAAATTTGCTTCAAAGAAATTCTCTTTTGTATCATTGATTCTTTGGATATTTGTTTGGTTTATTATGGTTTGCTATGCTTTAATGGGTTGTGGGGTGGTGGAAATGATTTATTTCCTTTGTTTTCACTGAGTGATTTCATTGGAATAGAAAGTCGTCTTGCATGCAAGTTTCTTGCTGCTTTTCTTTTCTTTTCAAGTGCTAGTTGAATGGACACCATAGAGTACAAGTGTTTCTTTCTTTTGTTGAATGAACGAAGACACGGGACACCTCTCTCTCTCTCTCTCTCTTCCAAATGCAAGAGAAAGAGCTTGTCTCCTTTTATCTTTCAAGTACTGAATTAAAAAAACAGGGCGAGGATCAGTTGTTTTCACAAACATGGGCTCTTCTCTTTAAGTATCACACCGAGCTATATACTCTTGGAGTGTCTAAACATTTCATGATATAGATTCCTAGCTGCATAGAGTATTTTTCATAAGGCCATCAACAAACTAGTTAATCCCTCAAAGCGGGTAGTTGAAATACCCGAAAGTAATTTCTTTATTTATTCACTTAACATCGATTTCTCTTAGGGAAAGTGACTAAAAAGTGTGTATTTTTTGTTTTTATTACATTAATTAGGTAAGATGAGTGGCGGGGGGGGGGGGGGGGGGGCACTTTTATCTTCTAAAATATGGTAACAGGGATGGAGCGTGACAACTTTGAATCAGCACCTCCATTATGGTCCATTTGACTTTCTAGAAGGTGGCGAATTCTTCTTTTCCATATCAATTTTCGCTTGTTTGTCCCGCTTGCCATGCCATTTAATATGCATTTGAAGTAAACTATCAGGAACTTTCAGTCCTTTCTAATCCCGCTAGTTATGTAAGTCAAATGAAGACTGTTCAAACGCACTTGTAAAGAAAGTCCTTGACTAGGATTAGTGATTAAAGTGCTATTGGGATTTTCTATTACGAATATTGATCCATCCACTGAAGTGTTTCAATTTTCTAAAAGCATTGAATACAACTACAGTTTTTCCACTTGGTTGATTAAACTTGGCGAGTATATGTGCCCTCAGACTGCAACATAAATTCTGTGAATTTTGAGACCGGTGGAGTGTCTGATTTAATATCTGGTTCAGGATGATGGAAAATGGCTTGGAAGGTGATGCAAGGATCCATCAAGCCACCACCTCTTCACCGTACAACAATGATGAGAGGCACCTCGGCAATAACGGGATTCAAGAAGAACCTGAGAATAGCAAAGAAGATGAGAAAAGTAAATCAGTTCCATTTTTTAAGCTCTTCTCGTTTTCAGATTCTACTGATTTCCTGTTGATGTTCTTGGGCACACTTGGTGCAATTGGGAACGGCTTGGCCATGCCTCTCATGACTTTACTGTTGGGAGACGTGATCAATGCATTTGGAAATAACCAGCTTAGCAAAGACATGACTGATTTGGTCTCCAAGGTATAAAAATGCTGTCATATGCTTAAGCGTACAGTACCAGACTAGTTTTCGTATTTTTGTTGTTGGAACCATGCCTATAGAATTGGACTTACCTGACATCTGATAATAATTTTCCCTCAATATTTAGGCTGTAAATTGGGATTTGACATTAGGGAATTTACCAACCCCCCTGTTGTTTCGTTCTTGAATTGTTTGAATTGGAAGTATAAATATTTTACTAATGGTACCTGCAAATATTTTAGGTCTCTCTGAAGTATGTCTACTTGGCAGTCGGTTCTGGAATAGCAGCCTGCCTTCGTAAGCACATCTCACTCTTAAAACCAAAATAAATTTTTGCGATGAATTGTGAATTAACAGGAAAAAGCCACATGTTTGGTTCTTGTCAGAGGTGACTTGCTGGATGGTCACAGGGGAAAGACAGTCATCACGCATAAGGAGTTTGTATTTGAAAACTATATTGAGACAAGACATTGCTTTCTTTGACAAGGAAACTAACACAGGAGAGGTTGTTGGTAGAATGTCCGGTGACACGGTTCTTATACAAGATGCAATGGGTGAAAAGGTACTATTCTACTGAAATGGGGATAAATTAACCAAAAGAAAAGGTTGCAATGACTTTTCATAGGACTTTCCATGCTATCCCCTTGTCAAATAATTCTGCTTATTTTGTGCAGGTTGGAAAATTTGTGCAACTGATGGCAACATTTATAGGGGGCTTTTCGGTGGCATTTTACAAAGGATGGTTGCTAGCCGTTGTCATGCTATCGGCTATTCCCCTCCTAGTGATAGCTGGAGCTTCTATGGCCCTTTTTATATCCAAAATGGCAACTCGTGGACAAAATGCTTATGCAGAAGCAGCAAATGTAGTGGAACAGACGATTGGAGGAATCAGAACTGTATGTTACATTAAGAAAAATAATTGCTTAGAACAGAAAATATCAAAACAATATTTTTCATTAAGTAAAACGTCTAGTTTCACCATCTATTGCTTGGTCAAACCATGATGATATTTCTTTGATATTCTAGGTTGCATCATTTACTGGAGAGAAGAGAGCTATAAATATTTACAACCAGCTTCTTGTAATTGCTTATCGATCAGGTGTGCAAGAAGGCATTTTTTCAGGATTTGGTGTTGGTGTGGTTATGTTAATTGTTTTCTGTAGTTATGCTGTGGCTGTATGGTTTGGTGCAAAGATGGTGTTGGAAAAGGGTTATACTGGGGGTGAAGTGATTAATGTGATTGTTGCTGTTTTGATTGGTTCCATGTAAGTTCGTTCTTTAATTTGTTGGATATGTAATATGATTGCTTGGAAGTTGGGGCTATATCTTCTTTGATGAGTCATTTTGCTTATTTCTGGCATTACTGTGTCAATTTCATAGGTCTTTGGGACAAGCATCACCCTGCATGAGTGCTTTTTCTGCTGGTCGAGCTGCAGCATATAAGATGTTTGAGACTATTAACAGGCAGCCAGAGATAGATGCTTATGATAAGAGAGGAAAAGTATTGGATGAAATTCACGGAGACATAGAATTGCGGGATGTGTATTTCAGTTATCCAGCCAGACCAGATGAGCCAATATTTAGTGGATTCTCTCTTTCAATCCCAAGTGGCACAACAGCAGCTTTGGTCGGGCATAGTGGAAGCGGGAAGTCAACAGTGATCAGTCTGTTAGAGAGATTTTATGATCCCCTATCTGGAGAAGTTCTTATAGATGGCATTAACATCAAAGAACTTCAACTTAAATGGATTAGAGAAAAAACTGGTCTTGTCAGCCAGGAACCGGTGTTGTTTGCATCTAGCATCAAGGAGAATATTGCATATGGGAAGGATGGTGCAACAATTGAAGAGATAAGAGCTGCAGCTGAACTTGCCAATGCTGCCAAATTCATTGATAAACTACCTCAGGTTCTTAACAACTGCCTGTTTGTTAACTAATTCAAGTGCTTATTTCAATTTTATGATTACATGAATCAATCATTAACTTTAACAATTTTCATATTTGCATCCAGGGTTTTGACACCATGGTTGGAGAGCATGGAACTCAGCTTTCTGGTGGACAGAAGCAGAGAATTGCAATAGCCAGGGCAATCTTGAAGAACCCCCGGATTTTACTTTTAGATGAAGCTACAAGTGCACTTGATGCAGAATCTGAGAGGGTAGTGCAAGAGGCATTGGACAATATTATGGTGGACCGAACTACTGTTATTGTTGCTCATCGATTGACCACTGTGAGAAATGCTGATATGATTGCTGTCATCCATCGAGGGAAGATGGTTGAAAAAGGTACACCTCACAAAAATCTCGTTAGCATTTGACATGCTGGCAGGTTAGCATGAAATGCACTTTTCAGCATGCTATTTACTTGTTAAATTCTAATGGAGTTAGAACTTTTTTATTTCTTTACAATATCCTAGCATGTTCTTTAGAAATTTGAATTTTTACCATGTAATATAGTTTTGTTCATTCTTGATGTTTGTCTTGAATATATCTATTAGTACTTCTACCAAGAGAAAGGAAACAACTCTTTGTGGAATCGTCATTATTACATGATGCGATGGTAATAGGGTCAGAGACAAACATGTTAATATATGTGTCAATTGAGCAGGTACACATTCAGAACTACTTGAGGATCCTGATGGAGCATACTCTCAGCTTGTACGCTTACAAGAAATGAACAAAGGGTCAGAACAAGCAGCACTTGAATCAGAAATTACCATGGAATCATTTAGACAATCAAGTCAAAGAAGATCAATTCGACGATCCATAAGTCGAGGATCGTCAATCGGTAGCAGCCGCCACTCTTTCACCCTCCCATTTGGTTTACCTACAGGATTCAGTGTCTGTGACAATGTGTATGACGAGCCAGATGATATTCTGCCACCAGAAGATGCTCCAGATGTCCCAATCAGCCGCCTTGCCTCTCTCAACAAGCCAGAAATCCCAGTTCTTATAATTGGCACTATTGCAGCATGTATCCATGGTACAATACTGCCAATTTATGGCACACTAATGTCCAAAGCAATCAAAACATTTTTCCTACCACCACATGAACTAAGAAAGGATTCGAAATTCTGGGCAGTGATGTTTATGGTTCTTGGTGTGGCTGCATTTGTGGTAATTCCAGTGAGATCATACTTCTTTTCAGTGGCTGGATGTAAGTTAATCCAGAGGATTAGATCAATGTGTTTTGAGAAGGTGGTTAACATGGAGGTTAGCTGGTTCGATGAGCCTCAGCACTCAAGTGGGGCAATTGGTGCGAGGCTTGCAGCAGATGCTTCAGTAGTCCGTTCTCTGGTGGGAGATCAATTAGCTTCTATTGTTCAAAATATTGCTACTGTAACGTCAGCTATGATCATTGCTTTTACTGCAAGCTGGCAACTAGCACTTGTTATCCTTGCATTGATCCCTCTGATAGGCATCAATGGAGTTATCCAAATGAAGTTCATGAAAGGATTCAGCGCAGATGCAAAGGTATGCCCTTAAAGCTAATCAGCCTGTATTTTACTTGAAAAAGGTAAAGGAATATAGTTGAATTCATCTATCTAACAACCCACTGGAACAGTCAAACCGCCACATCCAAGGCTTCTATTTTATTTTGCTAGGAAGTTTATAGTGTTGCGAGATTCTTGACAACATAATTTTTTCATTATATAAATGTAACCTATAACTTATACATTTAAAGTTAGTCATTGTGACAAATTAAACTGGTTTTTGTAGATGATGTATGAAGAAGCAAGCCAAGTGGCTAATGATGCAGTTTGCAGCATGAGAACGGTTGCTTCTTTCTGTGCTGAAGAAAAGGTGATGCAACTTTACCTAGGCAAATGTCGAGGTCCCATGAAGGCGGGAGTCAGGCTAGGATGGGTCAGTGGTATCGGATTTGGAGTATCTTCTTTCTTACTGTATTGTTTCTATGCAACTAGTTTCTATGCTGGAGCTCGTCTAGTTGACACCGGCCACATAACATTCCAAGATGTTTTTCAGGTGGGTATTTCTTATATTTCTGTAAGTTTTCTCCCTAGAATTTTAGAGCTTCAAAAGGATAAAATATAGTTTCAAACGATATTGAGATACTTATTCTCCTGGCAGGTTTTCTTTGCTTTGACATTGGCATCTGTAGGAATTTCTCATTCAAGCACATTCACTACCGATACCACCAAAGCAAAAGGTGCTGCTGCTTCTGTATTTTCAATCATAGACCGGAAGTCAAAGATAGACCCCAGTGACGAGTCGGGGATAACATTAGAGAATGTGAAGGGAGAAATTGAGCTTCGCCATGTGAGCTTTAAGTATCCAACGAGGCCAGATATCCAAATCTTCCGGGACATCAACTTGTTTATGCGTGCTGGGAAGGTAAGTGTTCTATGGTATCATAAATTGTTGTTTCAAGCATTTAGTATATGAACTAAAAAAGAGTGCATCGATTAATAATGTGTCAGAAGTTATATTTATTTGATTGAATTTCTTTCAGACTGTAGCTCTGGTTGGAGAAAGTGGGAGTGGGAAATCAACTGTGGTCGCATTGTTGCAAAGATTTTATGATCCGGACTCAGGTCACATCACTCTTGATGGAACTGAAATTCAAAAGCTACAATTAAAGTGGTTAAGACAGCAAATGGGGCTTGTAGGCCAGGAGCCTGTTTTGTTCAATGACACAATCCGTGCCAACATTGCATATGGGAAGGGAGGAGATGCAACTGAGGCAGAAATTATATCTGCAGCAGAGTTGGCCAATGCCCACAAGTTCATTAGTGGTTTACAACAGGTAGGGTTTAGTCAAGTCTGTTTTTCCATTGATCAATCATAGATCAAAGATATAATGCAGAAACACTGACCAAGTTCTTGTTTCCTGTGGCAATGCAAAATGCAGGGATATAACACTGGAGTAGGAGATCGCGGAATCCAGTTATCTGGGGGGCAGAAGCAAAGGGTAGCCATTGCCCGCGCCATAGTGAAAAATCCAAAGATTTTACTGTTAGATGAGGCTACAAGTGCATTAGATGCTGAGTCTGAAAGAGTGGTTCAATCTGCATTAGAACGAGTCATGGTAAACAGGACTACAGTTATTGTAGCCCATCGATTATCCACAATCAGGAACGCAGATCTAATCTCAGTGGTTAAAAATGGAGTTATTGTAGAGAAAGGAAGGCATGAGAGTTTGATCAACATCAAAGATGGTTACTATGCCTCCTTAGTGGCACTTCACACAAATGCAAAAACTGCATGAGCTCCTCGCACAAGGAAAGTGGGAGCAACAAATATTTTTTTTTTTTTTTAGAGGTTCTAAATATTCACTGGTAGATGAATAAGAAAAGAGCCAAGTTGCAAGTAGTCAGAAATCCTTCTAAAATGGCACAGTTCTTTTCTTATTATAAAAGAAAGTAAGCTAAGAAATTTGTAATATTTCATTACATTATATTATAATTAAGTCATGTATCTTTTTCATGGCGATCAACGGTGCTTTTTTTATTTTCATTTTAGTCATTGATTATCCTTCCGTGGCTGAATTAATCGCTAATTTCTTATAATTTATTCTGTAAAGTAATAATTAAAAATGGGGATCAAAGTATAGAACGTGAAAAACATGCATGCTTGCTTTGAAATTCACACAAAATTTCATTTCAATCCCTTTATTTTTCTTTTAGTCTCTTTAGTTTTTATAATTTTATTTTTGATTCATAATTGTATCATGTTTATTTTTTTCATTTCTGGTTTAAAATAACCAAGAAAATTGCTAGAAAACATGTTAAAGTTGGTGTTAATAATTTTATTTGATAAAAAAAATTTTATTAAGAAATTATTTGGATCTCATCTGGATGAAAAAAGTATATCAAGATTAAAAACAATATTTTTTATTGGTTTAATTTTATAGTTTTTGGATTAATTTAGAGATTTTTTTACTTGATAAAATTAGTTTATTGAAGTGTTAAAAATGTTTATTAGGGATTTTTAGTTCAAAATAGCTTGAAATGGATTTTTGAACAAAAAAATCAAAGCTTGATTTTCTGACCATATTTTTTATGATTAGAATTTGAATAAATAAATAATATATTATTTATTATTTATTTATTTATTAAAAAAAACATGCTATTTATTATTTAAAAAAAATTAATAAAACAGCTCTATATGAATCAAGTGTAAGATCTATATTTTTATGTATTTTTTATTAGGTTTATATTTAAATACAATAATAAAAAAAATCTTTAGGATTGTAAAAAAGTCCCAATATGTCCCAACATAAAAGGAAGAACATTAGTTTAAAATATATTAGTTTATTAAAAGTATTGTTATAGTTATTTTTTAAAATATTTTTTATTTAAAGATTTATTAAAAATTATATTTTATTTTTAAAAAAATTATTTTTAATATCACTGTATTAAAATAATTTTAAAAACTAAAAAAATATTAATTTAAAAAAATAAAAATATTTATAAAAAACAAAATCAATTTACGTGGCGCGAGAAAGTAAAAGAAGGCGGCGGATATCCTTTCAAGATAGCTCCCCTGACTGCAGCTTTTCCGTGATAATTTCTCTTAACACTTGTCAAAAGCATCCAGTTTTAAATTTATTTGAACACTGGCTTAGCATTTGCGTTTGACCGTTGCTGTGTTTGATAGTCAACGTTCACGATGGGATCAAGATTCCTTCCATGGCCGGAAAAAATCACTTCTTATCTGCAGCCCTCCACTCCCGAGTCCCTACCAGATACAAAGTGAGAAGAAAAACCACGACGAACGTTGAAGATTTCGTAGAATCATGCCATTCTTCTGCCAACAGGTCGTCCACTATGGTTTACAAATTCTATTTTTTAATTTATGGCCAGTTGTTGCCATGGCCCTGCTTGCTAAAACATAATGCTCAAGAGCAGATTCATAATTTCATTTTCCATCACAGATGACGCCCAGAAGGCGTCCGTCTTCTGCTTCTTCAAGAGGGGTTGGACCACCTCTCCCTGTGTTATCAGACAAAGCTTCTCAGTCTCATCAGATTGCACTGAATTAATGAACATGAACCTCAGCTACATATCGGCATGTCTCACCAACTCCATTATCTGTTTCTCTTACAAAAATAATTCCTAAATTAATTAAAGGTAAAATAGTCAAGATTTTTAATTTAATTTATTTTCTCAGGTTTTCGAAGCAATTTAATTGAATTTAATTTTGTGTTTTAGTATTTTATTCCAAACATAAAAATTGTAATGAGTTACCAATTAAATTCAAATTTTGCTTTTAAATTCAATTCAATTTAATATGTAATTTGATTTCAAACAAGATGTTAGAATGATTTTTTTGAAATTTAGCATAATAAAAAAAAAAACAATACAATTCTAAACTTAATTGAAGTAGCACAGATTAATTAGTCACAAATAATATTTTACCACTTGTATTTTTTAATCACATGTAAGTTTGTGATCAACTGAGGACCTTAAGTTGATGAGGGTTTTTTTTTATGGTTTGGCTTTTAAGAATGGTTGTCAACCTATAGATCATGACTAGAAGTGTGTCCATGATGTGTATGTATATATATATAAACAAAAAATGTTATTTATGAATTGTAAGTCACATATTACTTACAACTTTCTGAAATTATTAAATGGATTGGCACAAATTATAATAAGAAAAAAAAAATAAAGAAACTAAACACTCCAAAACTTTGATGGCAATATTATTAGTATCCTCAAAAAAACTCAATGAAATGGATCTAAAAACACAAATAAATATCATCAACAATGATCAAAGTATGTTATATGAGTCATCTAAACACAAATGAGTCATTCATCACCTTTAGATAACTTTTGTGATCCACTTTGATCATTATTGATTACTGTTTTTTGTATCATTGAATTTGTTTCATTAAATTTTTTTTGATAATATTGATAATGTCATTATCACAGCTTCAATATAAATATAGGATCTTTATTTGTTTTTTTTTTCATCTCTCCTCAGTCTTCACAAATTATAATGATGAGACAATAATGAGGATACAGTTCTTATTACATGACAATTTCTCCCTAAATATTTTCAAGATTATCTTATTTTTCTTAAAAATAATTGTTACAAATATCATCCATAAATCTATTTTCTTTCCTATAAGCTCTCAACTCAATAAAAATGTCAATTCTTATTATTCATATGGATCATATGCTATTATATGAATATGTTATACCAATTTATTATGTATGAATGATAAGATTTTATTGATACAAAGCCAATTTAAATAAATTTATCAAGGGTTACATTAGCATGTACCCCATCCTATGAATTCTCCAATTATAGGTTGGATGTTTTAATTATTCACCCATTCGATGTTTATTGGAGATTCTCGTAAATGGTAAATAACTAAATTATAATTGAAATAAAATTTTTAAGATAAATTGAGGAATCAATGAAATAATATCAATTCAAATCCTGAATTTTCACATTGAAAGAGACATTGAGAGGGGGATCAAGTTAAAATGGGTCATTTCCTTGATTATTTTCACAATATTTTCTAGGACTAGAGCGCATATTCACGAAGTCCAAGCTCGACAGAAAACATTTACTATTCAAGCCCACTGCAGTCCTTTTGGGCTGACAGTAGCGTAGCATGTCCAGTATGTTTAGATCATTTTCTTCACTGAAGAGTTTCCGTGTTTTTAAGCAAGAAACAACGTCCCATACCACACCCACACACACAACCCTTGCCATCTGCTTCCCCTATGCATGTATGAAAGAAAATGGAACGCAGTAAACGAAATTCCATCAAGTGATAATAAATATCCAGGTACCTTTAGCAAAAACTACTAATCATCATCTTCACTTTCATCACTGTATGCAACAAGGCCAGTTTTAGCAACATCACTGCTAGGTACTTTCACTGTGTCTGAAGATTTTTCCATATTAACACCAGGTGTTTTCCCTATCTCTAAATGTTCTTCGACATTTCCCTGGTCCATCTTTGCTTTCTTCGCCTGAGGTTTGACTTTGATAATCATACTTAATGGGCGAGCAGGTGGATTCTTCCTCCCAGCTGATTTTTGCTCCTGCACGCAGAATAAGTTGCATTTATGAGCAACAATAACAGCTGTGAGGCGATTCTGGCTTGAACCAGAATTTTCAACCAGACTGACTATAAACATGCTCCATAATTATTAGAACCTATCTTTTTATCATATTGGAACGAGTAGAGTGATCAAGTTATGGTGCATCGTGACAATACCACTTCATAATTTAAATTCAATTTTTTATACAATTCATTTTTAAGGCTCATGATGTTTATTATTCCTTGGTAGAACTGGTGATGTCTAAATATTAGATATCAGAATCATTTTGCATAAAAAAATTCAAGCATCAAAAACTCTTGAAAGCAATAAATGTTCATGCTACAATTCTACAAAGTCAATCATCAATGCAGCAGTTCTGGCAATTTGTAGGTCAGACACTTGTGCATGCACATATATGTTGTCATGTGAAACATTCCAAATAGTTTGATAGAAAAAGAAAACTAACCGGGACTGGAGGAACAAGTGGTGTTTCCTTCAAATCATCCACACTGAATGACTGAGCTGCAACTGCTGCCTGAAAGCAAAACAATAACAACTGGGATGAAGGATATACTGAATAACAAAGATCAGAAGTTCTGAGCATGCCATTCAGAAAGGGAAAAGGAGTTCTGAATAAGTTCATGCAAAATTACAAGGCTACATTGGTCTGCTGCTACAAGAATTTGTAAGCCCCTCACAAACGTTTCTTTTTTGTTTTGGCAATTGGAAGTGAAGCAACGTGGGACTGCTCCAATGTATGCATATGGTAATAAAAACATAGCATATAATCACTTTTTCCCGATTCCCAATAGCTCAGACACTTAAAGATCACAAAAGAGGAGATGAATCTCCAAGAATGCATTCTAATTTCCCATGAAGAAAACATTGTTCAATAGGCTAATTTTTTGTAATGAAATGAAAACGAAGTTCAATCACAACGAGTTTTTAATATATAATATTACAACACCATGACAATGCCGATCATCAAATTCAGAATCCTCAGCATGAACTCAAGGCAAAGCACATGTAGCACCTCAAGTAGCGCATAAAATTAGTCAACAAATTACTTGGAAACTCCGAAGCTGTCGGGCTTCCTCATCTGCTATCTGCTGCTCATATTCCTTCTTTGACTGCTTGCACACCAAACATATTAAAAGGAGAAAAGGGAAAAGGCATCAATAATAACTCTGAAAAATTAGTTAACAAATAAATACTATGATCATAATGTCTCGACAGTCAAACCAAATATTAACTTGTGATCCAAACTCTTTCTATGTAACAGAAATTTTCAAAAGAGCTCAATGGGTCTTAAAGCATAGCCTCACCATTTCTAAATTATCAAGAAACTCAGTCTCATCTTCATCCAAAGCTTTCGGTGGTCCTGAAACAAAACCAAGTCATCAAAGCTCCTACATTCTTCCTTATTACAAATGGGTTCGAGAACAAAAACCCCAAGACACGAAATAGCAATTCATCTAGAAGAAAACCCGGAGGAACTCACTATGCTTGAGTCGTTCATTAAATTCAGCATCCTTCTTGTCCTTATTCTCCTTTAAAATCTACATTTAAAAAATATATAAAAATGATATGATACTGCAGTATGGTTTTAAATCATTACAGTAATTAGCATAAAGTAAAAGGGAAAGGAAAGAAGAAAGAGACCTCGAAGAGGGGCCTGTCTCTCTGGGCAGTACCATCCTCAACTCGCTCACCCCTTGATTTCTTTGCTTCATCCAACTGTCATTTACAGTCGTCCAATTTGTCAAGAACGAAAGAACGAAAGAAATAAAATTAGGGTTTTAAGAGGTAGGTAATTATTAATCAGGCAAAACAATTACCTGTTCCTCGGATACGAAATTCATCAACCTTACTGGAAGCCGTAATTCCTCTTCCATCTTTTTTGAATTTTCAATTAACGGTCAAATCCTAACAGATTCCAATTCTATGTTTGTTTTTCCCTCTCCAGAACTTGATGAAAAAACATTGTCTCATCAGCGCTAGAGAGCAGGACCTAGGCTAGGAGAGAGAAGGTTCTATATCGTGTGACTGAGCACCATAATTATGGATGCGCCTTCATTACAATTCTAAGGACACGTCTACTGTTTTCTTTGACTTCTTGGGCCCGCGAGGCCCAATATGTCTCGCCGGGTGGTACTAGAGTCGAACCACACGTTCATGATCTTCAAGTTCTGAATTATTCAGTGAAACACGACTTGAATGGATTAAGAATTTTAAAGAAATTGTTAGATTTTGATTTCTCACCGTTTGAAGTTGCCTCCCTGTGATCTGGGCACTAGGAATCCTAGGGTTTCATCTAGAGTAAAAGGTCACAATGGTATTAATTTTGAGCGGTGGATTTTCTAGCTATGGGCATTTAAAATACTACATGCATCTTCAGCCAGGTGTGGCGGAAAGAAAGAGAAGAAAAAAGAGATAAAAACAGAGAAAAAGAAGCTCGAGTAGATGAAAAGATTGTGCAGGGACTTGCCCATTTTCTCCCATACGGTCTTTGGTGAAGAGGGTAGCTCTAGTGTGATTGGTGAAGTTGAGGAGATGATGATATCGTTAAGTACGCTGGAGAAGTCTTCTTTTCTTTGTGTTCTTATCAGCGTAATGATTTCAGCAAACCATTCGTGTCTTGGTTTTTTTGCTCATTATTATTGGTTCAATAATTTTTTTGTCAGATTTTTTCTTGTGACGATATATATATATATGTTGTAGTGCTTTTATAAACACGTGCTATAAAAATGGAACTACCGTTTTCCTTACTACTCCTATCTGTTGAGTCTGGATATTGAATGCTAATGTGATGCTTATTGAATGCAGGAAGCACCGGAGATCTTGCTTGCAGAATTTCAAAATCTGAGATTGTAGAAACGTCGTCGTGCACCTCCTCTCATTCACCATCAGCTGAGTCAAGTGACGGTGATTTTGAAGAGGTCTTGTCCATGAAACAATTGAGAAGGAATGATTTGAACCAGTTTATAGAGATTGAATCAGCGTACCTAATGAAAGAAGCAGCTACTCAAGAAGACCAGCGCACGGAGATAGTATTAGGGCTAATGATTCAAGTCCTCGAAATCTCAGGGAAGCTTCCTGTAATTTGGACATTACAATGAGAGTAGCAATTGAGTTTTTCGTAGTGGTAATAAGAGTGATGGCACTAGCGTCGGAGCATCTGGCAGAGAGGTTGAGATATGCATGGGCGGCGCGCAAGTGTAGAGAATCGGGAGCATCTGCTCTGCTGGAAGAATGTGAAAGGACGGTCAGAATTCGGGGGTTCTGCTGTTGGGTGCAAGTGCATGGGAAAGTACTGGAATGGTCCTAATGTCAAGGCATTCGATTGTCTGCAAGTTTATCTTCTGCTAAATACAACAGCAATGAGTTTCAGGACTGGGATTGTGGTTATGCCGTGCCAGTTACTTGGTTTCTGGCCATTTTTCAGTGGGATGGCAATCTGCGGGTGCATCCGGCAGGCAAAATCTTGAAATTTGCGTCCACAAACCAATACTAGAAGGTCATATCTGGATTCTAGGATGCAATCAAACACCTTTTTCAAAAGATTTAGTAGTGGAGGTTGACATGGTCCGTGCAACCTATGTTATTCATATTGGAAGTGCATATCTTCAGTCCAACACAAATGGGTGCAAAAAAACAAAAAGAAGAAGAAGAATGCTGCTTTAACGAGGCTTGCGTGGTTTTAACAACATTAACCACACACCTGCAATTATACATGAAGCAACACAGGATGTCACGACAGAGTTTGCAGGAAAACGGGAAAGTAGAGCTAAATTCAGCTGAAGGCAGAAAACTTGCTGAGTGAATTGCTGACACTCATAAAATTATTGCCATATCTACAGTTGTAGATAAAAGGAGCCATAAAGTGGCAGCTCAGTCGAGAAATACTAGGTAACTCCTGTGGCTTCAATAAGCAGACACACTAATCTTCTACGTGGTGTCTTCCAAATTTTATTTGATCAAGGCGGCTCCAATGTTCACCACCAACTGCCAAAAAAGAATACAGACGAATTAAAGAAAGACACTTCTGAGTTTCGCATCAAGATAAATATGTTAGTGTATAAGAAAGGTCTTTAACTCAAGACATTCCTCCCAATATCTGAAAACAAACCGCGTGGAAAGGGTCAAGAAATCAAATATCCAAATCTAAATTAATCCACACATAAATTCAGAACTAGGATCAACAAGCATTCCTAGTCCAAGAAGGACGCAGGGAGGCTAAAAACAAACAGAAGGTAATCCATCTACACAGGAAGTATACTGGGGAAGCACCAAAAAGGGGTGTTAAGAAGAAATAAATAAGAGAAGTTGAGAAAGAATAAGAAATTCAAAATATAAAATACAAGTAGCCCTAAAATTTAGAGCAAGAGTGGAAACCTCCTGGTCTGAATGCGCGCACAGCATGAGACAACCCTTTCCTAAAACATCACAGTTTTAAATAATACTTGAGATATCACTCTCCAGATACACCTTATACCCAATGGCTTACTCTCTCTCTGCAGATGCATCCCATCGTCTGATAGACCATTCACAGCAAGATCCGTGTGATCACCATTCACTTATTATATCTACTAGACCTTTTCCCAAGCTATTCTTCAGCCACAGACACAAATAGAAACATGTCATTTAATTACTGAGTCATTCCTTTCTAAGTTAGCTTCTATATTTTCATGGACTTGGTTCTCACTGCCCAACCACTCTATCGTTTATATATATCTATATATATTACTCTAATGGTTTTTATATTGATTTTCCTTAAAAACACGTCAAGTGCTGTTTCAAATTCATCCATCAGCAAGGGCAAGAAACTAAACTCAACATAATGCCAAGCTCATGCATTCTGAAACTTGAACCGAGAAAAAAAAAATCTTGGAGGAATTTTGTGGTTTCGGGTTCATCTTCTGCTCCAGCAGAGATATCGAGTAAATAAATCAAACAACTGTTAGAAGTCATTTCATGAGATTCTAAATTCCATAGCAAATCACAGCATTCAAATGGACAAGTGCTAGAAGCAAAACAAGTTTCAAGGTGTTCTTAGGTCACGAGAACAAATAAATGACCACATACAAGGCTTATTATGCATAAGAAAGCAAATCAGTAGAATAGACAAAACAGAACTGGTCCAGGATAATACACTGAACTGCAACAAGATTTTTTTTTCTTTTTTCCTGAAACAAAATTATCAATACTATATTCAATTTTTATTTCAAGACATTGTTTTAAAGAAACTATGAGGAGGCAATACAGCTATTATTAATTTACCAGGTACAAATGTCCCTTGTGCTAAAATGTAACATAAAGAATGGTCACGAACAGCAAATATACAGAAATTACACGTTATGAGTACAAACAGCATACTTCATTATTGTGAAGAAGACATACCTTCTCACTCTGGAGAGATAGTTCTGCGAATCTGTCGATTCTCAGCAAGATGATTTACAGCATCCCTAAACTTGCAATAATCCTCAAACTTGTTATAAATCTGATGAGAAATCCTTGCATATGCTGTTATAACACCATCCTTATCTTTCACCCCCTCCTCACCATCTCTTAAACCCTGATAATGTATTGGAACCTCAACCCCATGACACTCACGCAAATGCGACCTTAACCTCGAAGCATCATCTTCACTTGAAACACGCAATCTTGAAGGCAAACCAACCATGATCATTCCTGCACACATCTCCGGCGGAGTACCAAGATTTGTCCTCCATGATTCCGCCAACATTTTCCCCATCTTAACAACCTCCTCATGGTTCCTCTTCATTATCCCATGAATTCCATCCTCAAACCGATTAACAAAATCCAAAGCCGCCGGCACCACTAATTGCGAGCTATAATCCCTAGTCCCAACCCAGGCACTCTCAATCGGCAATCCATTTCCGTACTCATGTGAAACAACCGGATGATGCACATCAAATTCCAAACTCGCTTTCTTGCAATACAGAAATGCAACTGATGGCGGACAAAAAAACCACTTGTGCAAATTACTAACGTAAAAATCAGCCCCGATTTCTTTAACATTTATATCAACACTGCCAATAGCATGAGCTGCATCAACAAAAACCTGCTCCACGCCTTCTTCTCTACAAATTTTAACCAACTCCTTAACCGGAATAACAACACACGGCATCGCCGTTATATGATCAATTATCGCTAACCTAATCTTTCTACCGTTAGCTTTGCCTTTTCCTAATCCTCTCTTAAACTCCGCAATTATCTCCTCATTCGAATTAACTGGAAACGGTAACTGAACCTCAATAACAGAACCCCCGGCACGCGTAACGTAAGCTTGAATGGATTTCTTAACCGCTTGGTAAGCACAGTGAAGCATTAAAACGGTATCGTTTTTAGCAAACTTACCTTCAGCGAAGGCACGGCCAATTTGTTGAAGGACGATGGCGGCCGCAGTGGTGGCGTTATCGACGAGGGAGATTTCATCGACATCATCAGCGTTGATGAGGTTTTTTATGACAGTACGTGAGTGGAGAATTCCTTTTCGGAGAGTATTGAAGTAGAAGTCGTCGGGTTGTTGAAGGAACTGAAGCTGCCAGTTTTTCTGAGCAGCGAGTACAGATCCGGGGCAGCTACCGAAGCTACCGTTGTTAATTCTGGCTACGTTAAGATTATGGTGAGAGAATTCTTCGTGGATTTCCAGGTCTGTTATGTGGCCACTGGTGCGAGGTTTTTTGGAGACCTGCTTTGGCGACGAATCGCCGCCGTTTCTAGGATCTTTGGCTCCTTCCATTTATTTTTATTTTTTTATTAGGGATTTTGAGAGAAGGAAGGCATGGTAACCGAAAGAAATAGAAGAAAATCTAGGGATTTTATTTTATTTTATTTTAGAGCTCGGTGCAGTGAGGTACTGTTTCTCGAGGGTTATGTTAGGTTAGATTACATTTCAGGGATAAGGGGGAGGACGACGGCGTTTCTTTCTCTCTTTTTTTACGATACTGTTTTACCCTCTGTTCTGGATATAATTATTTAGAATGTTTGTTTCGGCATCTTGTGGACTGGTGGATGCTTCATGCTGATCTCAGGAGGGTTGAAGTGGTGTTTATCGAAGAGATGCGATCACGTGATTAAGGGACCATCATGATGGCGATGATAGCACGTGCGACTCATTAATTAATTAAGACACAAACTAATTTATGTGGTAACTTCGCTGTCCATTGTCAGTGAAATCGCTATGGATTTCAATAAGCTTCGTCTTCTTTTTCCTTTTTTATCTTTTTCCTTATACGTGGTATTTGTTAAAGTTTTAATTTGATAATTTATTTTTAATGGGATTATTGTAATTTTAAAAACGTATCTTGATATTTTTTTAGTAATTTATTTTTAAAAATAAATATTATTTTTATTTTTTGCAAAGAAAAAATGAAATAGTGAAGATTGATAAAAAAAAAATACAATGATTTTTTAACATGATTTATGATGTGTTTTTTATGGATTATAGCCTTCAAAATTATTATTTTTTATTTTTCAAGAAAAATAATCTTGACATTAATGAGTTTTACATGGTGAGGAAAGTTTTATTTAATTGTTTTTTTTTTTGTTTTTTTATCTTGTAAAAAAAATCAAAGCTTGGAAAATAAAATTATTGAACTTATTTTTTATTTTTTGATATAGTAAAAGTTTATTTAAGACTGTAAGTTGACTGTGGAGGTATGTAATAATGCTTTTAGGAGTTTTAAGGTTAAAATAATGTTGAAAATAAATTTTATATGTTAGTTTAGTTAGGATTAGTCTTTTAAGACACTAAAAATAACCGGAATTTATATAAGCATGTGATATGTACTTTATCATTATAAATGACGAGTTCTCTGCTTTGTTTGTTTCTTTAATAAAATGAGGGGGGATGATAGAAAAAAAAAAAAGGAAGAGGAAGCCAGGTGAGTGCTTATGATTTACTTGATTGCGTATGTCTAGTGGCACGATCAAAAGATTGATATCTTCTTCCAAATATAGGAGTATTAAAGTAATAAATAATTTAGCAAATCTGGAGTTGAATCAGAAAAAAGTTAACTATATAAATTATAAATAACAACAATAACAACAACAATAAGTAAAAGTTAAAGAGGAATTTAAGATGTAAAATTAATATGAAGATTAAATAATAATAAAAATAAATGTTAATATTAGAGGATCAACTGATGGTTTTTCAAATAAGTATAGTATAAACTCTTTTTATTACCCAACTTGAAACCATATACAAAGAAGATTCCAATTAGATGATTTGTCATTAATAACTCATTATAAATTGTTAACATAATTATATTAATTATCTTATTTAAATAATACCCAACATTTAAATATTGTCAATAGTTCATGTTATTAACTTGTGTTGATAACAAATTAATTTCTTTTCATAGTACAAGTGTAAGTTATATGATACGGTTAGGCGATGAAAATATCAAGTATTTGTTGTACTAAGTATTATACAACGCAAATCTAGATTAACCACTTAACAAGCAAGGTATTAAGAATTAATAAGATAAAAATGATAAGACATGTTAATAGCAAGTTGTTTAGAATACAAGCATTAGAGTCTATATTGAGTTTATATTATATTTATTCTTGCACAATTAATGTAAGTTTTTTACCTTGCATAATAAAATTAACTAAACATAATAAAAAAGAGAAACATAAATAAATAAGATAAGAACATAAATAAAACATAAATTAACTAAGTAGAGGAAATAAAATGAAAAGCATAAACAAGATATTAATGAAAGCAAAACTTAAACATTACATAAATATAGATAGAGCAAGAACATGATATTGATTTAAAAATTAAAATGTCTAAATATATTGAAAATATCTCCCAAAATTTGAAACTATTGATTTATTGACTAATTGCTGAATGAGTGGCCACATCTTGACTTGATGACAATATTTATCTTCTTGTTTGAATAAAATGTTATTGCTAACATCAAAATTTAAACAGACTTTATTCATGAAAGTTTTGAGAAATTATCTTAGATTTTTATTAAAAAACAAATGAGGTCATTTGGATTTCTAGAACTTGAGATGTAAGCTGAACACTGAACATCATTTGAGCTGTATGACAGATTTAGATTTCTCTTTTGATGATAAGATTTGGACTTTCAAATAGTAAAATTGAGTTTTGAATAATTATAAATATTTTAGGCCAATGTCTTAGTTTTTCATCCATATAAAATATGCCTAAATCCAAGTTCTACAGCTCTAGATATGACTCAATGATTGAACAATGTTCCAATTTGGACTAAACCAACATTTTTTTTATAAGCTCAGCTCTTTCTTTGTCTTCTTAATTTCAGTAGTTAAACTCATCAATTAATTCTTTTATTTATGTGATATGCTTGCATTCAAGATAATATTTACCATAAATCAAAAGTATTTTATATTTATTATATATATTATTATAAAACATGCTTTAGTTAAGGAGTTATTGGTACTTCAGGTGCAAAATGATAATATAAAACCTCAATAAAAATACACTTTTAAGTACTAATCATCTGATCATTTTTTTATTAACTAGGTTGTGTTAACTTATCAAGGCCAATGTAGATAGTTTTTTTTTTAAATAACCCTTTTTAAAAATATTTAATTATAATTAATTATAATAAAATTATATTTAGATTTTTTTTTTGTATTGGATACAATTTAACAATAGCAAACATAAAATTCAACCATCAATATGATGGTTGAAGATTAAGGAAAGGGGTTTGTTCATTTAAAAATATAATTTTTAAAGTTATTTTTACATGAAAAACCTTAAAACATCATAAAAACTTCCATAAACAACCTATTAATCTCTATACACTATAAAACCACAAAACAAATCAACTAAACACAAAAATTAAAATGAATCTTGATATGTTTTTTAAGCATATTTATAGGTAAAAATCATCATTATTGAACCTCTTTCTTTAAATGAAAATTATCGATACCAATAATAGTGGTCTCACTAATAACATTTTTTTTTCATTGTTATTTTGAGGTAAATCTTTTTTTTCATAATAAAAAATAAAAAAAATAAAAAAATAAACTTTTGAGTAAAAATGAAAATTACAAAGACTATAGGGATTATAAAGGAAGGAAAGCAAAGTGGGAAGATGAAAAAAAGATTTTCCTTGTAATTTCATAGTGTGGATGAGTTTTTTTTATTTTTATACCTTGGTTCTCTTTTGTTAAATTTTGTCTCTTCTAAGAAAATTTTAACAAATTAATCATAAAAATTACGTATTAAAAACTGCAATTAAAATAAGAAGGTTTGAGGATGAGGAAAAAAAAAAAGAGTCTTGTGAATTATTACAATGATTTACCTAGTTTTTTCATAATGGATTTGATTTTTTTAAAATTAATTTAAATTAACAAGTTTTGATGAAATCTTATGGAATAATTTCTAAAATATTCAACTTAGCATCTCTTTTCTTAAATCTTTTAAAAAATAAGATAAAGATAATGATGATAATAATACAAAAAATAAATAAATAAAATTTTATTTTTAATAAGCATATACATTTAACTTATTCAATGATAAAGTTTTATTAGAATATTTCGTAAACGTAATTTGTAATTTAGTGTTTTCTTTTTATTTGATTCACAGAAAGTAGGGCTTTGTAGGCGCAAAGCAACGTGGCCCGTAATTCGGAGGAAATTGAATTAAGTTAACGAAGGTTTGGAACGACATCGGAGATGTTCATACACGATTCATTCATCCTGTTACAGAAAGACAATTAAAAAATGGCCTGTTGACTTTATGAGGACCAATCTGTAACTTTGCTGTCTTCTCTCTCTCGTGTAAAAGGAAAATTGAACACAACAGGAGGCGAGAGAGAGAGCTCCCTAGCTTGCGAGGACGAAAGACCCAGAATCCTAAAAGATTATAAAATCACTTCGAAAATATTTCCATTTTTAATTGAGATTTAAAAACAGGGACTGAATATTTACTCCGCAAATCTTTCAATTTTCCTTCTGTCCTTCTCAGGTACGTCGATTCTACTGTCCTCGGCTCGTCTGAATTTCATTCAATATTGGTTTTGTTTTGCTGAAGAAAACTAGATCCTTTTCCTTGACACAAAGTTGAATTCAACTGGTCTCTTTTTCTTTCAGATGTCTGTGCGAGAGGAAGATTTTGGTGCCCAATTGTGCAGAGAGATCAGGTTTTCTTGCATTCAATTTGATCTTTGAAGCTGATAATTTTGGTTCTTTAGTTGGGTTCTTGATTGAACTGGAAATTTCTTGAACTAGGTTTTCATCAAAACCCTTTCTTGCTCTGGGGTTTTAGATTTTACTGGGGGATTTTGGTTTGTCAAGGTCCTCCCATTCGGTATCTTCTTCCGCATCAACATTGAGATTGGATCGCAATTCTTGAGCTGCTGGTGTATCAGACCTTTGTAGGCTGTTTTGTTTATGATTCTTAATTGCATTTCAATCAATAATCAATTGACAGTGAAGTTGTCACTTTGAATTCTCTTGTCATAATTTGCCCTGGGATACAACTGTCTGTAGCTTTCTATAGAGTTTGATTTTGGCTTCTAGGTTATTCTTGATTATTCGATAAAGAAACTTTGAATTGCAATGACTAATCCACCACCACCTTCCCTTGGATATTCTGTTACTGTTACTTCCTCAAACCCTGACTCATCAACCCCTCAACCAGAGAAAAATTCTGCTCCTCCTCCTACAATGATACCTGGAGCTCCTCGATTTCCTCCTCCTAAATTGCAACAAGATCAGATCCCTTCCCCTTTTTTTCAGAACCCAAATTTGTTATCACCAGCCAATGGGGTTAGGAGCCCAGTTCCTCATCTAAGCACCCCCCCTGGTCCTCCTGTTTTTAAATCGCCAGTCCGGCCTGCTGCTGTGCCATTTCGGACTTCACCTGCAACTCCTCAACCAATTGCTTTCTCATCAGGCTCAACATTGCCAACATCCTCGCCTCCTCATTTTTCAAATGGTTCAGTTGAGTTGCAGCACCAAGTTCCCCTTGCTACAGAGGACTCGGCACTTGTCAATGGATCATCATGTACTTTGTTCTCTGCTCACAAGGTATCTCTATCATTCTCTCTCCTGTTCAAACTGAAGCACCAATTTTTGTGGGAATTTTTTTTCTTTTTTGTCTTTATGAGATTGTTGTTATGATTTTGAGAACACCTTTTTGTTTGGTTAATAAATTGTTGTCTCATTATCCTTTCTTTCAAAATGCCTTCCCTATATATATGCTTGAATCTTGTGATTTTTTTGCTTAAATTAAAGTTGCAATTTTCAATTGAATCACTTTGTTATTAGATCTTGAAGCAAAAGAAACTAGCAAATGTTCCAAGTTTGAGCTTTGGGGCATTATTTTCTCCTGGGAGAGAGATTTTTCCAGGTCCTCAAATATTACAGCGTGATCCTCATCGTTGCCACAATTGTGGAGCTTATGCAAATCTTTATTGCAAGATATTACTTGGTTCAGGCCAGTGGCAATGTGTGATTTGCTGGAAACTGAATGGAAGTGAGGGTGAATATGTAGCTCCAAGCAAAGAAGATCTTCGCAACTTTCCAGAACTTTCATCACCCATTGTTGATTATGTTCGAACTGGGAACATGAGACCTGGTTTTATTCCTGTTTCTGATTCCAGAATGTCTGCACCCATTGTACTTGTTATAGATGACTGTTTAGATGAACCCCACTTGCAGCATTTACAAAGCTCTTTGCATGCATTTGTGGATTCACTCCCCCCTACAGCAAGAATAGGAATAATACTATATGGTAGTACAGTGTCAGTTTATGATTTTTCAGAGGAATCAATGGCATCTGCTGATGTACTTCCTGGTGACAAATCACCTATCCAAGAGTCCTTGAAAGCATTGATCTACGGAACTGGTGTGTACTTGTCACCAATGCATGCTTCAAAGGAAGTAGCGCATAAAATATTCTCATCTTTGAGACCATATAAATCGAACATTGCAGAAGCTTTAAGAGATCGGTGCCTGGGTACTGCAGTTGAGGTTGCTCTGGCTATAATTCAAGGACCATCAGCAGAAATGTCCCGAGGTGTAGTTAAAAGGATCGGAGGCAATAGCAGGATTATCGTGTGTGCTGGCGGACCTAATACATATGGCCCTGGATCAGTTCCTCATTCTTTTAGCCACCCAAATTATCCTCATCTGGAAAAAACAGCCTTGAAATGGATGGAGAACCTGGGTCATAAAGCGCATAGAAATAATGCAGTAGTTGACATTCTTTGTGCTGGAACTTGCCCTGTTAGAGTTCCTGTTTTGCAGCCACTTGCAAAAGCATCTGGAGGTGTTTTGGTTCTTCACGATGACTTTGGGGAGGCCTTTGGTGTGAATTTGCAAAGGGCATCTTCTAGGGCATCAGGTTCCCATGGTTTGTTGGAGATTCGATGTTCTGATGATATTTTAATTACTCAAGTTGTGGGTCCTGGTGAAGAAGCGCACATAGACACGCACGAAACTTTCAAGAATGACAATGCACTCTGCATTCAAATGCTAAGTGTTGAAGAAACACAAAGCTTTGCACTCTCTATGGAAACTAAAGGAGACATCAAGAGCGATTGTGTATTTTTCCAGTTTTCTGTTCAATACGCAAATGTTTATCAAGCTGATATTTCAAGGGTGGTTACTGTCAAGTTGCCTACTGTGGATAGTGTTTCGGCATATCTTGAAAGTTTTCAAGATGAAGTGGCTGCAATCCTTATTGCCAAGAGAACCCTCTTGCGAGCCAAAAACCATTCAGATGCCATGGATATGCGTGGAACAATAGATGAAAGAATTAAAGACATTGCTTTAAAATTTGGGTCCCCAGTACCCAAGTCAAAACTTCATCGATTTCCTAAAGAACTCTCTGCATTACCAGAGCTCCTTTTCCATCTTAGAAGGGGCCCTCTTTTGGGAAGCATTGTTGGTCATGAAGATGAGAGGTCTGTGTTGCGGAATTTGTTTTTGAATGCATCTTTTGATCTTTCACTCCGTATGGTAGCACCTCGTTGTCTAATGCACCGAGAAGGGGGCACTTTTGAGGAACTTCCAGCTTATGACCTTGCGATGCAGTCTGATACAGCTGTTGTTCTTGACCATGGTACAGATGTCTTCATTTGGTTGGTAAGTGACTTGACTTTTATTCTTGCTGTTTTATGTTGGCATCCTTTTGCAACTCCCTGATATTTCTAATTATTGAATATTTTTATTTTGTATGTTTATTTCCCCTGTGTTTCTCATGAACTGAGCATCTTCAACTGTGGGTGTGTCTGCTGTCTGTTTTTGCATGGTTTGTGAGCACTTTTGTGTCATGGATAAAAAATTCGGTATTTTCTGTTCAAGTTTGTGACCGGGAAGGAAATTCAAGTTCTCTAATGATGTCAGTCTTCCACTTAAATATCAATTTCTATATTTCAGCTGGCAGCTTTTATGTTAATTTTCCTCACTACGACTGCCTGTTTCTGAGAGGATATCTGATTGCTATGTACATGCATATATCAAACTAGTGTTGGTTTGAGTCCGCTAGCCTATTTCTCGAGTTTCTTTCTGTGTCCGCTGGAATTTAAGTCCTGATATACAAAGACGCTTTCTCAATAACTTTTTACTACAGGGTGCTGAGCTAGCCGCTGATGAAGGAAGAAGTGCAGCTGCTTTAGCAGCTTGCAGAACATTAGCTGAAGAGATAACTGAATTGCGGTTTCCAGCACCCAGAATCCTTGCATTCAAGGTATTTTTTTTTCCTTGATTCTTTGCAATCCATTTCTATGCACCTTTGTCCTTAATTTTTTCTTTTTGTGGCCTAACTGATCAACTTGTTGGTTTGGGTTAATGACAGGAGGGAAGCTCTCAAGCTAGATATTTTGTTTCTCGGCTGATACCTGCACACAAGGACCCACCTTATGAACAGGTTAGGGTGGAAAAGAGAAAAATAAGATCTTGGTCAATAATATTAGTAGGCTTCTAGTGTTGAATTTTTACCAATTTGATGGAACTTGATTGCAGGAGGCAAGATTCCCGCAGCTGCGATCTCTGACGACAGAACAACGAACAAAGCTAAAAAGCAGCTTTATTCACTTTGATGATCCAAGTTTCTGTGAGTGGATGCGAAGTCTGAAAGTGGTGCCCCCAGAACCAAGTTAATTTGTAGTTTTACATAATTTAATTGCTAATGTACTGACAGAAAAAGGGAGTCTTGGGAACTGCTTACTGCATCGCCTGTGGAAATCTATCTTCTCCTGTCTCAATTTTTTTTTCTTTCCGTGGTCGAGGGGGTGTTACCTGGATGGTGTCTTCGGTGGCTATCATCTCATCCTTATTTTTTTTTTCACAAAGAAAACATCTGTACTCACCGTCACTTGAAAAGGTTTGAAATGGTCCCTGTCCTATTCTGTTTCCCGGTTGAAATGCTTTGGATGAGCAATAAAGCCTTCCTGGTTTTGTTCCATCTTCACCGTTATTTTGATGGCATATCGGATCTCCTTTGCTCTGCCTATTTCAGGCATGATTCTTCACGAAGTTTTCCATTTGCTAAAGCAGGTGTCGTGCCCCACGTGTTGGATGTTGACCTTTTAATCTCTTTTTTCTCAGATGAACAGCCTCCATCGTTTTGCTTTGCCGAGGGCAAGTTGTGATTTGGAGTGTGAAGCCGGTGTTGCTTCGCCGTGGAAATGGTTTTCTTCATCTCTAAATCAAACACGAGAGCCACCAGCGTACATTAATGTTTCTGGAGAAAAAATATTTACCCTGAAGGAGGGTGTCACATCTCATATCGCGACGGTCTTAAAAAAAATATAGTTTTTCTTGTTTTTTTTTTTTTTTCTTTTTTCTTTCTATTTCGGTTTATCTGTCTATTCAGAGGGCGGTGCAATCCAAGGCAAGGCTGGTGCTCATGCTTTGGCTGGCCAATGCTTCTCTCTATTTCTGTTTCGTTTGCTTCTCAATCATTCCTTGTTTTTTTTTTCTTCTTCTTTCTTTTTCTCCCTATGTTTGTCTGTGAATTTGTGTTGTTTTTTTGTTCACTTATTTTTTATTATTTATTTAAAAATTAGATTATGACAAAGGGGATACTGTTTGCCGTGGAACTTCTCACTCACAATTTATTAATCTTTCTGATAAATTTTAGAGTGTTTCTGGAGTAACTATCAAATTTATTTTGCAGGAGAGAATAACGAGAGAGAAACAATAAGGAAAAAATAATTTTTTTTTTTGAATTTATAGGAAAATATTTTTATCATTTAGGTTCTAAATTTCTATCTTTTCAAGCTCAGTTTATAAAATAAATATTATTTGTTATTTGTGGAATATTTTAGAATTTTTTTATTTTTATTATCACTACTATTATTATAATCATTCTATCATTTCACGATTAATAATGTAGAAAACAAACATTATTTCGAAAGAAATATTTTTTTTTAACATGGATAAATAGTGAAATGAAATATGACTTGCAAGATTTTTTTTTTTGTGACAAAATAGATACTCTTGAATAAATAGTCATTCACTTTAAAAAATAATAATAAAAAGAAACTACCATGATTTGAAAAAAAAAGAAGAAAAGAAACTACCATGATCAAATAATTATGGCATGTATCTCGTATATTATTTTCTTATATAAGAAAACGTTTATGTAAGTCTTGCCGCAACCAGCATGATCAAATAATTGTCAGGCATAAAGGTTGCTAAGCAAGTATAACTAGCTCTTTGTCATGAAGAAAAAGGCACAATTGTCAGGTATCTATCTCTGGTTGGTCTTAATTGCTAGAGTCTCGGTCTTTGCTTGAACCATGGCGGCCATGGTTTCTGGGTTCTTGAAGAGATGTCTTCAGCGAACTTCCTGATGAATTTGGTGCTGAGGTTATTTCTCTCTCTCTCTAAATGACAATGAATAAACTTAAATTGGAAAAATGTTTTGAAACTTTACGACATGAGATTTTTATGTTTTTTAATTGAAAATAAACTAGAAAAAGGAAGAAAACTGAAAATAAAAAAGAATAAATTGTTTTTTTTTTTGTTACTGATTGGGTCGTAGCCTCTCTCTCTTTTCCATATATTTGTAGTTTATATCCCTTTTAAGTTAGTGCCCTCTATATTAAAATATCGAAATAAAATCCATGAATTCAATCTACAATGCAGGGAAAGACCTACGTCGATCTATACCATTGTTCAAGATATCTAAATTATTTGTTATTGGAAAAAACTCAGCTTGAAAAAGCAACAAATATTATTTAGCAAAATAAAAACCTGAGAAACCAGAGATAAATGATTTTGGATTGGTGTTGTTGTTGAAAATGTATTTTAGAGACTGAATGACACATTATTGGATTGAGTTTGAGTTAATAATTATATTTATTTTAACTTTTAATATTTTATAAATTATAAATTCAACTGTTTAATTTTTTTTAGATTTAAATGGATTAGATATATAGGTTGAGCTTATAATTTTTACATCTTACTCTACTATTAAATTCTAATTATCTCCCCTCAAGTAAAGAGACAAACTCTTTTTTGTTAAGTTTAAAAAATTTAATAAGATGTAAACAAAAAGGAATTTTGAGCTTAAACATTTTTAAATAAAATAAAAATAAATATTTAAATCATAAACTATCAAATATATTTATTTTAAGGGTCTCATGTAGTTCCAACTAGATATTTTTCTTTGAATTGTCGATATAAGAATTTTAACATGCCTAACCCACAAATATTTATAATATCTATAAAAATTCTAGCTTATGCTAGGATATCAAATCCACTTTGGTCAAAGAAAAAAATTGAAGAGATTGGATTTTTATTCTGTAAAATATAAAAAGTTAGGTTGAATATAATTATTAGTGAAAACTCAATCCACTGTATCCACACACACTCTAACTGATATATAACCCAAAAAAATCAATAAAATTATAAAATGTAATTTTTAAAATAATTTAATATTGAAGAGTAAATTAAAAAAATTAAATAAAAAATAAGTTATTAAAAGGTAAAATTAAAAAAAATATAAAACACTATTATATTATTTGTATATTTTTATAATAAAGGTAGTCATTTACCTCACCTGGGCAGGCAACTTCACTTTGCGCTTTGATGCAAGTCATTGTTTGGTAACGTGATATATCGGAGCAAAAACATCATTTTTAATATTTTTATTGGAAAAACAAGTTGCATTGCAGGTGCAGGTTGCCAAACAGGCACTAAGAGCAACTCCAAGGAATGTGCTGAATTAAAAACTATAAATTAAATAAAAAATTATTTTGATTTTTTGATGTTTGTTTTATGTACTCAAAAGAAATAGCTAAATAAAATGTCAAAATATGTTTTCTCCCACTCAAATATTATTTCTACTTTTTGTTTAAAATAAAAACCAATAAAGTATGCCCAATAAAAAAATAAACTAATTAAATATAACTATGTAAAAAAAATCAAATTAAAAAAAATAAAATACTTATTTCTCTCACTTTAATACAATTAAATTTTCAAATGACTTTTTTATATATATAATACAAAAAGCTATATTAATTTAATTTTTTAAAATAACATCTCTCCTTAGAGAAGCTCTAAAATTAAAACATGCCTTGATAGTTGGTATTGTATATTAGGGTTTATACATGTTAAGACTATACCAACAAAAAACATTATTGAAAAATTATAATATATAATAATTAATCAAATATTTTTAAATTTAAAGCTAAGGCAAAACATAAATTATACCACATCACAAAAATAAAGGAAGTTCAAGGATAAGGAATAAAGAGTAACGTGTGTAATGAATAACGTAGATATTTGTTGACAGTTAAAAATAAAGAAAAAAAACCAGTGTATAATACTAAGATAATATTTGATAATAATAACGGTTATTTTCTAAAATATTTTTTATTTAAAAATATATAAAAATAATATATTTTTTATTTTTTAAAATTATTTTTAATATTAATATATTAATTTTTTTTTTAAACACGGTTGGCACTGATACATATTAAAATTTTTTTTTTAAAACACGGTTGGCACTGATACATATTAAAGTAGAAACTTAACATTTTTTTTAATTAGAAGAAAGAAATTAATTTGTAATTGTGCTAAAAGTGTGGGGTAATCTAATTTTCAAAAAGAAGCTTCCGATCCAAAATACGAATTTTTCTGTTAATCCGACCCGCAAATAGTGGAAACCGGTTCAGTGACCAATCAGAAAAAGAATATATTAAAGTCGATTTTTTTCAACGCTATCTAGGGTTTTACTTTAAGACAGAGAGAGAGCTCCTGCTGTGGATACACAACAACGCCACCACCAGCGTCAACCCGATTCGTACTC
>NW_011499846.1:6887755-6963531 GCF_000495115.2 Populus euphratica | reverse complement strand
CCATATCTTTTTATGAACTGTAATAATCTTATTTGATGAAATCACAAATTGGGTTTCATAACCTAAAACTCATTTTTCCAGATCTGAAACACTGCTGTTTCTGTTGACTTACTGATTTTCTGATTAGCAACTAATCGGAGATTAGTAATTCTCTTTTTTTATTTCTATTTTTAAGGATTCGAATTTTAACACTCAATCTTGTTTTCAATCTCGGTAAAGGTTTATTACTATTGGGTGAAATGCGAGTTACTGTTTATGATTTCTGTTTAAGTTGCCTGATTGAATCTTTTTTTCTGGTAAATAATTTCTGAGCAGGTTTAATTTTTAAGCTGTGAAAAATGGCTGGTGGTAAAAAGAAGGAGGTTAAGAAAGAGACTGGGTTAGGTCTCTCTTTCAAAAAGGAAGAGAATTTTGGGGAATGGTACTCAGAGGTGAGTGAATCTTTAGTTTATTCTGTGCAATAGATTCTATGTAGACAATCATGAATTGCTGATCATTCTATGAGGAATTATTCAGTAATGCGAGCATGATGCATAATGATTCAGTGAACACTTAAATTCCCGGCTTTCATTGTGAATTTGCTTTCCTTTTGGCTTTTACAGGTGGTTGTGAATGGGGAGATGATTGAATATTATGACATTTCTGGCTGCTATATTCTGAGGCCATGGGCAATGTCAATATGGGAGATTATGCAAGTAAGCTTGTACTTCACATATCATCTGTTGTTTATTTCTTGATTTTAGTGTCTTCTATACTATATGGGTGATTGATTTTCTCTTGTTTCTTCTCCCTTTACCGAAAGTACTTTTGACTTTATCAATTGTACTGGTGGTGACATTTGAATCCTTCTACTGGTTTTTAATTTTTAAAGTAGCAGTTGTTTTTCTATGTTATATGAATTTAATCAATCCTTGTTCTTCCTAATTTATATTTCATTGTGGTAATATATTTCTCAATCTCAATGATGTCAATCTGCAGGTATTCTTTGATGCAGAAATCAAGAAAATGAAAATTAAGAATTGCTACTTCCCTCTTTTTGTTTCATCAAGTGTTCTGGAAAAGGAAAAGGATCACATTGAGGGTTTTGCTCCAGAGGTCAGTGTTTCTCTCTCTTTTGTCTGCACCATCCGGGATTTGAACTTTGTTTGTTGACTTGGTAGGTGGGTTACTATGCTTTTGAATTTGGAAGCCATTCATTTTTTCACTTTAAAAATCACCTTGTTTTCTATGTAAAATTGCACTCTGCCATAAACCATTATAAATTAAAATAAAATTTAATTGTAAATTTGTAGTGTTACTGGTCATGAAATATAGGGTTTAATAGCTACAAACACATCTGCTTGGTTCATTGTTCCTTTTGAAATGATTCTGAGTTTTAATCCAGTCCAGAGTACAAGTAAAGTTATGATCTTATAATTGAGGTTAAGTTGTACTGTTTTTGTTTCAGAATCAGGAACATATCTCATGTTCTTATATTGGTGTTGTTTGGTTTGGGACCATACCTCACCATAAGAGTGCAGGTTCATTGCTAGAGAACATGCTCAATTGAAATTTTTTTTAGGATAGCTTTGTTTCCAAATTCTCGTCATGGACCCATATTGTTGCGATCATAACTGGCTAATGGGATCTTAAAATTTTGGTGTTACTCAACCAACAGCATTTTTTTATCTGCTGTAGCATTTCATTTTCCTGTGCAAGAAAGCAACTTCTTATATACAGAACAGAAAAGAGGTCCTTACTTTATCAACCTGGTCTTTTCCAGGTTGCTTGGGTGACAAAATCAGGAAAATCTGACTTGGAGGTTCCTATTGCTATTCGACCAACTAGTGAGACTGTCATGTACCCCTATTTTTCTAAGTGGATCAGGGGACACCGTGACCTGCCTTTGAAACTCAACCAGTGGTGTAATGTTGTTCGATGGGAGTTCAGCAATCCTACACCATTTATCAGGTAGTTTGTTTTGGATTTCTTCATGGTTAACTGTTTTTTTCCGTGATTAATTGGATGTAAGATATTTGATTTATATTGTAAAAACTCACTTCTGTGTTGTGTCACGCAAAGCTCTTAAGGTGTTTTTATTCATTTTCTTAAAGAAACCACTTTATTTAATCTGTGGAAGCTAGCTGCCAAAAAAATCCTGGTTTGCAGAATGAATTTTAACTCATATTAGTCCATACTGATGGATTATCCATTTGTTTTAGGAGCCGGGAGTTCCTCTGGCAGGAAGGGCACACTGCTTTTGCAACAAAGCAAGAAGCAGATGAAGAGGTATGAATTTGAGAACTTAAGTTCCTGTCCTTGCAGAAGTAAAACATTTTAAAATTTTGAATTTTGTGTCTAGAGAGAAACATCTTGAAATTATTAATGACATCCATCTTTCTTCTTTCTTACGGCTAGCTTTTTTTTCCTTTCATTTTTTGTTGTTGATTTGGTATTTGATCATGACAAGTGCATTTATCTTTAGAGGGGCCAATCAGTCCATAAACAAGTCAATCATATTCTGGTTTGGAGCACGTATACTTACATGATGACATTTTCTTTACATGAAATTACCATTTTACTTTGCCATCTTATTGTAGTTCACATGAAACACATATTTCTAACCTTTCATAGAATCTTGAAGCGGTTATATTACCGAATTGGCTGGGGGGCAGTCATTTCCTTTGTTGTTAGCTGCTCATATTATAATTCTGTTAACTATAAAAAAAGCTAGATAGGTTTGGGATGTTGTGAATGCTCTTAACCCGCTTATCAAGAAGCATGTTTGTATTTTGTATAAAGATATTTCTCTGGTATTTTTTATAAGCATGTTTTTCTGGTTTCTGATAATCAAATCTCACAACTCATACATTAAATATGAGCGATGTTGTTATACCTCTCTAAAAAAAAAGTTTCATATGTAATTTTGGTGTCTTTTTTTATGCATCAGGTCCTTCAAATATTGGAACTGTACAGACGCATATATGAAGAATTCTTGGCTAATCCTGTTATAAAGGGCAAGAAAAGTGAGATGGAGAAGTTTGCTGGTGGACTTTACACAACTAGCGTTGAGGTATGTAAAACATAACGCAGACAAGAAAATCCCATGTCATATTTATTGAATTTTAAGGTATTTGCATTTCCTAGTTACTAGCATGTTTTAGTCTGAATCTTATTGTTTCAAATTTGTTTGTTTCCACTAGGCATTTATTCCCAACACTGGACGTGGTATCCAAGGTGCAACTTCTCATTGTCTGGGCCAAAATTTTGCAAAAATGTTTGAAATAAACTTCGAAAATGAGAAGGGGGAGAAGGGAATGGCCTGGCAGAACTCTTGGGCCTATAGTACTCGAACGGTAAACTTTCTGATTTTTATCATCTGGAGTTGTACTATTACCACTCTTTACCTAGAAAACAGATTCTTTCTTTTCTTTTCTAGGTGGTATGGTTCGTAGGTAGTCCCTTTTATGCTTCAGAGTTGCCTAGCTATCACATTGATGCATTTGTTAATGTTCGTTTATCTTGATGCCATTTCATCTCATCCTTTTCCTTTTACAGATTGGAGTTATGGTGATGGTTCATGGTGATGACAAAGGCTTGGTTCTGCCACCTAAAGTGTCATCTGTCCAAGTTATTGTCGTTCCTGTGCCTTTCAAAGATGCTAATACTCAAGGAATCTTTGATGCATGTGCTGCAACTGTGGATACTTTGTGTGAAGCAGGTATTCGTGCTGAGGCTGATTACAGAGAGAATTACTCGCCTGGTTGGAAATACTCTCACTGGGAAATGAAAGGTGTTCCTCTGAGGATTGAAATTGGGCCCAAAGATTTGGCAAATAATCAGGTGAGCATCCCTTCCCACCATTTTACTGTACTGGTTTCATTGTCTTCCATCTGCACTGCTCTTTCCTATATTGTTTCACCTAATTTGTTCTGTTTATTGCTAGAGTCAAATGCTAATAGTACTTTACTTTCTGCTCACAGGTACGTGCAGTTCGTCGTGACAATGCAGCAAAAGTGGATATCAGTTGTGACAATTTGGTGGAGAAAGTAAAGGATATGCTGGATGATATTCAAAAGAGCATGTTCGATGCTGCTAAACAAAAGCGAGATGCTTGCATTCAAGTTGCGAAAACTTGGGATGAATTCAAGGAAGCTCTCAGTCAAAGGAAAATGATCTTAGCTCCTTGGTGTGATGAGGAGGTATGATATCATCATTGCTAACCTTTTCATTGTGTACGATTTAAATTTTTTGCTCTTTGTAAAATTCTTTGTTGATTACGAGGTTTCATTTGTATGGTTTTGTTTAGTCCATGCCAGTGTTTTGTGGATTTGTTTTTCATACTTTTGTCCCAGTTTGAATTGCTATGACACAAGTATTGTGACAAAAAGTTATTTGGGTTCATATTTTGCTACTTGATTGCCCCACGTTTTCATTACTAATTTGTTCTTCTATTATCTGAATGCTAGGTCTTTACAGTGATGCATTCTATCAAGACTTTGGATTTATTTGTCTAGTAAAGTTTGGTTTTTTGCTCTGTACTTGCCAAATAAATTTAGTAAACTCCTGTTTAGATATAGATAGATCTCATTACCATATAATGTTTTTCATAATTATATATCATTTCGAACTAACAGTTTTTTTTTTTTTTTACAGGAGGTGGAAAAGGATGTGAAAGATCGAACAAGAGGTGAAATGGGAGCAGCCAAGAGTCTTTGTTCCCCATTTGACCAGCCTGAGCTCCCTGAAGGTACTAGTACTCCCTCTTATTGCATGCCATGGTCACTCCTTTCAACTATTGCTTTTACCCTGTAACCTAATTTCAGTCAAGAATGCTATGTCAATTTTTTTCAATTCTGCTCTTTCTTACTTCAGAAACTTATGATAGTGGAAAAGACTTGTCTAGGCTTGAAAGCTGCTTCTTTCTACTTGTGTTTCAATATGAAGAAATTAATTTCATACTGGAGGTTTTGTAAATTCTTGACATTGGGACAATGTTGTAAATGCACAGGCGCTAGAAATCTAATGGCTTGTATTTTAGATAGAAGTGTATAAGCCTGTGGTTGTGTGGTTTGTCCTACAGATTTCCATCATTGTGTGAGTATGTCTTAAGGGCGATGAATCTAGCAGAATTAAGCAAATTAATGTCAATGGGAAGCCTCTGTGCTCTCAATGAATCAACTATGCATAGCAAGAAATATGCAGCTTGCAGTTTCATCCCATGTTGATCCCTGAATACTGCTTAATGTATTTTTTTTTTGGTTAAATTTTATAGGTACTACATGCTTTGCTTCTGGAAAGCCGGCAAAAAAGTGGACCTACTGGGGCAGGAGTTACTAGATTATCAGGTCTTGGTGCAATCTTCCTTCTCAATTTTCAAATTGTTTGAATTTCAGGTGCTTATGTACTTCAGTTGGAGCACATACTAAACTGATTTGTCAGCAGAACGTAGGAAATGAGGGGAATATACTAAGTTTTGTTTCTTGAAATTGTAATCGATTTCTGACTTTGATTCCACTTGAAATATTGGGTTGCGAAGTTCAAATCAGACACAACAAATAGGTTGCCACATAATATATACAATCTTTTTAATGATTCATGGGGTTCTTTTGTGGACCAAGTTTGCCAGTGTTTTAACTTCACAGGTGTTTTTATTTCACTTTTCAGCAACAGAAAAGATGCATCTTTTAAAGGTTATATTAGTGATTGGAGAGGTTGTGGTGGCTAAACAAAATGTGTTTGGTCAAAATACCTCAGGCGAGGGGAATAGACATTTGAAGAGGGTAGCTTTTGGTTTAAAAAAAGGGTTCGGAGCTAAGGCTAGCCCAACTTCACTGTCAAAGCTAGACATGCTCGCAATGTCTAAATCTTGTTTTAGATTCCAACTTCCCTCTCGCAAAGAGTGTTCAAGAAGTTAAAGGAAGAGAGGGCACGTCTCTTATGATCAAAGCGTGCAGTTTATCGAGTCTTTCCGGAAATGTGGGCTTGATTTTCCTGTGCGCCTCGAACAACAAATTTCAAACTATTTACAAGTATTGGTCATCTCGCAATATAATTTAGAGATAACTTAGATGTTTGTGTTTAATCTTAGGTATCGTTTGGCTATTGTACTGATAAAGACAAGGCAATAAGGACAGAGGATACAAGATAGAACAAGAGATGGAGATAAAATTGTGTTATTGGTGTGCAAGACGAGAAATGAAGAGAGAATTGTGTTTGTATCATGTTTGTATAATGTTGGATAAGATAACAAAATTTGAAAAAGTATATTATATCATTAATATGTGTTACTTATAAGTTTATATGTTTAAAATATAATTAGATATATTTTTATTTTTTTTACTTTAGTTTATATTAAATGTTAAAATTAATAATAGTATAATAATTTTGGTTCAATGGGACGACATGAGATTCTACTAAATTTCTACTAAATATAGGCGTAGACTAGTTCAAGTTTAAAAAATCAAGAAATTGACTTAATTTGATTCAATTAAAATTAAGATTAATTGTAACATCATCAACTTGGGGTTAAATCTTTACTAAAAATTCATTAGACTTTTGTTTTTATATTTTTTATTAAAATAATGTATTTTTTTATAAAGACATTTTTTATAATGAATTTAGCTACATTAAAAACACCCCCAAACATTTAATGTTTTAGGTAATAAAAGCATGCCTAATTAGTATAAAATCAATATATATTATTCTTGATAAATTTTTGAGCGAGATCCATTCTTTGCTTGGTATCAATATTAAATAAATGGTCATGTGGTAGTTGATATCATCCATTTAAGTATTTAAAAATCTTAAATAATGGAATGCACTCAAATAGAAAAAAAAATAAAATCAAATGTTGTTAACTTAAATAAGAAAAATAAAATTGTAAGCCCATTCGCACATAACATAAATTTAAAGTTAGACATTGAAATTGTATTTTTTTTATCATTTAAGTTATTTATTCTTATTTTTTCTAAAATAAAATAAAAACACATGTTTCTTCTTCTTTTTCTTCTTCTTATTCTTCTTCTTCTTATTATTATTATAAAAAAGGAATAATTATATATATACCTCAGTGATATATTCATGTTATGTATATATTAAATGTAAGATATTAATTTTTATCACTAACTGGATCAAAAACCGCTTTAAGATATATTTATAGTCGGAGAGTTGTGACGGTTCATGACCATGTATTTGGAAAAATTACTAGAAAAATGTGAAAAAATATTAAAGTATATATTTTTTATACCATAAGAACTTATCTCATCACGTTGTAACTTAATTAACTACTCTATAATTTCAAATCATGGGTTCAAAGAGTTTATCATTATTTTTTAAAATATTAAGTTGATATAAAATATATATATATATATATATATATTTTGAGAAGTAAATTGGTTTTGATCAATACGCAGATTATTATGATTAGGGATAATTACAAAAAAAACTTACATTGGTTTATTATATCGCGGACACATAAAAAAAATCAATACAAAATAATGAATTATTAACAAAATTGCTATTATATCTTATTTTATAATTAATAATCTATTTCAATATTAATTTTTTCATTGAACTAAAAAAGGTTTAATATATATATATATATATATATATTATTTTAAGAAGAAAAAAGTGCTCAAATATATTTGAAAAACATAAATGTGAAGTTCAGTTATAAGAAGGTGATTGAGAGCGCACAAACCATTGTGTTTTTTAAAGTATATTTTTTGCATAATTTTAAAATATAGAAAAAATTAATTTTAAATAAAAATAAAAAAATCATTTTTTAAAAATATCACCTTTTCAAACGCCTTTTAAAACAAAAATAAAAAATAAAAAATTTGTTTGCAAGAATTTAAGCCAATGTGGTTCCCTTCCATGCGTTATTTTTCGAGAAAAAACAAGCAAGGTCTCTCCCACATGTCATGATTTCTCTCGCTTTTAGCTTACCTTATCCCCTCCCCCCAAACCCCCCCTCTCTTCAATCGCCAATGAGCAGAAACAGAAACAGACACCCTCTCCTTCTTAACTGAAACATGTTTACGATAATAGTTCCCTTCTCACCACTTCCTCCAACTATATAAACCCCGCTCTGTAATAACTCCCATCTTGTTTTTGCGTCTGCTTTTCTATTTTCCACCCCCACCCTTAAAAACAATGGCCGCACCACCTCTAGTGAAGCACTCTACTTCTATCTCATCTTTCCCTTCTAATTCTCTACTACTACCCCATCAAGATGTTTACAAAAAGACCAATCCGTGCTCTTCATTTTTTGGTGAAAATTCCCTAAATATGTTGAATTATGGAGCCAAGACGTCTAGATTGGTGAGTAATACAAGGAGGAAAATGTGTGCAGTAGCTTCATTAGGAGGTTTGCTAGGTGGGATTTTTAAAGGGACGGATACAGGTGAGTCCACTAGGAAACAGTATGCTCCAACTGTGAGTTTGATCAATCAATTGGAAGCTGAGATGTCTGCTTTGTCTGATTCTCAATTGAGAGACAAGACTGCTGCTTTAAAGGAGCGTGCCCAACTCGGTGAATCTTTGGATTCCTTTTTACCTGTAAGAGCTTTTTTTTTTTCCATTCAATTTCTTGCTATATATACTTGTTTAAATTTAATCCTTGAGTTGTTTTGGAATTTTGAAATGGGGTGGGTAGAAATTGGCTATAACTCAATGGACTAGAAATGCGGAAGTTAAATGTTTGGTACATGAGTTAATGAAGCTCTTTACTTGGTCGTTGTTTTTATCCGTTGGTAAGCAGTTCTAGTGGCATAGCTTATCTTATTGCCATCACAATAAAAGTGCCTGCATTGCAGGAAGCATTTGCTGTAGTGAGAGAGGCTTCCAAAAGGGTTATAGGTCTCCGCCCGTTTGATGTGCAACTGATAGGTAAACTATTATGCGTGTATTGTGTTTAATTTCTTTGAGTTCTATATGTGCAAATGGTGGAAAGGTTCTGTGCATTGGGGTTTGCTCCACCAAACGTTTAGCCGTCGTGGGAAGTAATCTTGTTGTGATTCTTGTGAACATGGTTTCGTATTCTTGTCATGCAGGGGGCATGGTTCTTCATAAGGGGGAAATAGCTGAAATGAGGACTGGAGAAGGAAAGACGCTTGTTGCCATTTTGCCAGCTTATTTGAATGCATTAAGTGGGAAAGGAGTTCATATTGTTACGGTCAATGATTATTTAGCTCGGAGAGATTGTGAATGGGTTGGTCAAGTTCCCCGTTTCCTTGGATTGAAGGTTGGCCTAATCCAACGTATGTCACATACTTTTACATGTGTTTACTGCATGTTCCATTTTCTTTACTACACAAGCACGTGCACTTATGTGTGTTTGTTTATGTGTGTGTATACGTCGAGATTATGCACTTTTCATTCTTACATGAATGAATGGCTATGGCTCAGGTCTTGATTTTTTAACTGTTTTCAATTAATCCTGCCTGCCTATACGTGGAGGTGTACTGTATTTGCATCCACTGTTCTCTTCTTGTATTAGGGAGCTTGGGTCTTCTTCCTTTTTTTAGTCTCTGGGTATTGCTTCTTCATTTTAGCTTGTGAATTTGATTGTCACGATAACATAAGTGTTTGTTTTCATTGGCAGAGAATATGACAAGTGAACAAAGAAGAGAGAATTACATGTGTGACATCACATATGTTACCAACAGTGAGCTTGGTTTTGACTACTTGAGAGATAATCTTGCCATGGAAAGTAATTCTTTCTTTATGTTATAATTAGTTCTAGATTATTCTATTATCAATACTTTGATTTTGTTCAGTGAAGCTTTGTAGGTATCATTTCTTCCCTAGCTGAATGCCTTTTTTTCTTAACAAAGCTGATTATTTTTGGAAAGTACAGACTGCTGAGGAGCTCGTCTTGAGGGATTTCAATTACTGTGTAATTGACGAGGTTGATTCCATCCTTATTGATGAAGCGAGGACCCCTCTAATTATATCTGGACCAGCAGAAAAACCAAGTGATCGGTATTATAAAGCTGCAAAAATTGCTACGGCCTTTGAACGAGACATACATTACACTGTAAGACTGCTTTAATAACTAGTTTTCCCATTGGAGTTTGTGCTGCCATTTGGTATCCTTTGCAGCTCCTCTTTCTTTTTTTCTTAAAACAGAAACAGAATATTTGTTCATTTTGTTTTTGTTATTGTTTACTGTAAAAAAAAATCAAGGTTTTGAAAAGGTTAAGCGATTTGCTTTTTATTGCTTACTTAAAGTGCACAGTATACAATCACATTTTTATGTTGTGGCTTTTGAAAAATTGGACTGAGCCTTTTCAGGGAGTTGTAAATAATATGGCTTCAGGCACCTGACATGTAACAAATACTTACAAATATGTCATTGCCACTTTTTAACGTTTATCTTAATAACCAATTTTCTAAGACAAGGCAGTATAGGACTAGAAGCTATAGGCTGGGAGCATCTCATGCTCGGAATATTCGATGTGTAGATATAAATTGTCCTTCCTTACTTGCATGTTTCTCAGGACTGGCTGATTAGTCATAGCCATAACTTATCTGCCCAAATGCAGAGCAAAATCACTGAAAGTCTTTCTAGAACGACTGGATGTGGAACAAGTGGTCAGCAAGGAGATTTTCTGTATTTATTTATTTTTTTCGCTGGGAGGTTGGTTGTCTTGGATGCATGGCTGATATTGATCATCCAAAAAATAGAATAAAATAAAATTCAATAGGATGAAAAATCTTCATCAAATCATGTGAAAGATCAAATCTTAAATCTAAATATTTTGGTTTCTTTTTTCTTGCATGTTTTAGTTTTGCCTTCTCACAATTATCATCCAAACTATAGCCAGGTTGAAAATAGAATGGTGATCTTTTTCAGTTTTATTCAAAGGATGGGAAGAAAAATTACCACACACCTTTAAAATATCAAATTGCTGCATGATTGTGTCCAGTGCCTATGTCCAAGAGACATGGCTTTATAACTTACAACTAGTATATCATTCTGGGAAGTGAGATGGATCAATTGGTGGAATAATTAAGGAAGAGACTCATTACTGGTCAACCCTTTATCATCAAGATAGTGAAAGAGAAAACAAAAGAAAAGGGAGATCATGAAAAAATATGCAACATCACATGCGAAAATATTGTAATGATTGATTCTTGTGCGTGGAACATCATTGATTGAGAATGAGAGAATTTTAATCTTCTTCACGAGTCAAAATAATTTCAAGTTTACAATAACCAGAAACAGTAACTGTGCAGATTCTGATGGTGATGAAAGGTAATTTTTTTTCTAGTTTTTTTCCTTACCCAGACTATTTTTGCAGGTGGATGAAAAACAGAAAACAGTTCTCCTTACAGAACAGGGTTATGGGGATACTGAAGAGATTTTGGATGTGAAGGATTTGTATGATCCTCGAGAACAGTGGGCTTCGTATATTCTGAATGCAATCAAAGCAAAAGAACTATTTCTTAGAGATGTCAACTATATCATACGTGGCAAAGAGGTGCTTATTGTGGATGAGTTTACTGGTCGCGTTATGCAGGTGATCTTGTTTACCTAGGCAGTAAAGGTTACTGTTAGAAGTAGTTTGATTTGATTGTTTATCAATCAGATGAATTTAATTATGAAAATACATATATAAATGACTAAAGGAAAACATTATTTGTCTTTTTTCTGTAAGGGGAGGAGATGGAGTGATGGACTTCACCAAGCAGTTGAAGCAAAGGAAGGTTTGCCAATTCAAAATGAAACTGTAACCCTGGCATCAATCAGCTACCAGAACTTCTTTCTCCAGGTCATCTCTCTGCTGACTGTATGAAACAGTTTTTGAAGTTTGTTCTTTCTTAACATCTTAATTCTCATCATATGCACTGCTGCAGTTCCCAAAACTTTGTGGAATGACTGGCACTGCAGCGACTGAAAGTACAGAGTTTGAAAGTATTTACAAACTTAAAGTTACAATTGTGCCTACGAACAAACCCATGATGAGAAAGGTTTGTTATAGCATTCTATCCATATTTATATTTCTAGAATCATGCTGGTTGTTGTCACAGCAATAATTGAAGGCAGCAGATGATGTATAGTTTTGAAACTATTTTTATTTTTCAGTAATACTTGTATATTAATAACAATATGTGAAAGGAGGGATGATTTTATCATTCTTATTGGAACATAGGAAGTCTATGAGATGTTCAGCACTTTTGCACAGTTTACTTAATGCACAACTTGCTTAGATAGCTTGATGCTCACCAACACCATCTTCTCAATTCCTCCTCAGGACGAGTCCGATGTAGTTTTCAGGGCAACTTCTGGAAAATGGCGAGCAGTTGTTGTAGAAATTTCTAGAATGAACAAGACAGGTCGACCCGTCCTTGTTGGTACAACAAGTGTTGAGCAGAGTGATGCACTAGCAGGACAGTTGCTAGAAGCTGGAATTCCGCATGAGGTGAGGCATCCACTCACCTGAAGGAATAAAAGTAGAATTAGGTTAATTTAACATGAAAGTGAATTTTAGACAAACAAAAATATGATTAATGAAGTTGCTTACGTTATTTTGCTACCCATTTTTTTTTTTCTCTTCCCTGTGAATATGCTCCTTTTCTCTACACATGTATACCTTTTGTGATCAAGTTTGAAGGAAGCACAAATGGTGACCTATTGGATGAATTTTTGTCTGGGTGAGGAATTTTAACAAAAATATTTCTCCTCAAGGTTCTCAATGCAAAACCGGAGAATGTAGAGAGAGAAGCAGAAATTGTGGCACAGAGTGGTCGTGTAGGAGCAGTGACAATCGCTACAAATATGGCAGGTCGCGGAACAGATATAATTCTTGGTGGAAATGCAGAATTTATGGCCAGGTTGAAGCTACGTGAGATGCTTATGCCAAGGTATCTTCTTTTTCAACCCATGCATACACGCACCACTAAAAAAGGAAAAAACCTCATACTTATCTGCAGCCCAGTTTCCAAGTGGTTAAAACTGTTAACTTATTGTTACTCATATTTCCACTTTAACTCTTTTTTCCTGATGCTTATTAAAAAAACTAGAGATGAATACTGCCTAAAGAATTTAAGATAACATGTAGATTCTCAAATATGGAGACTTAAACTGGTGTAACACCATCAAATGCATTTTTGAAAATCTGTTAGTTTAATTTATGTCTGCTCACCTTTTCTTACTCTGAAGTAGAAGAGTAGCATGCATTAGGTAAAGAGAAGCCATTTGCACTAGGCAATGCTTCTCATTGTTGAATTTAAGGAACCTATTACAGGGGCTACAAAGGGCTTCTTGTTCATCACCAGCACTAGTGCCCTTGCATGTGTTGAATACCACAATCTGAAAGAGGATCTATTAAAATGATATGCACACCTATTGCAATTTATATTGGTTAAAGTATCTTTAATGTGATATAAATATTGCAGAGTTGTTAGGCCAGCTGAAGGAGTTTTTGTATCAGTGAAGAAAGCCCTTCCTCAGAAGACATGGAAGGTTTGATTTTTGTCTTTTTATTGACATATAAATTGGCTTTGCCTATGAGCACATATTGGGTTAAAATGATGCTTGTTGTGTTATAGTGTTATATGTCTCATCTGTCTAGGACTTGTTATTTGTGATATATCAGGTGAATGAAAGTTTATTTCCATGCAAACTATCCAATGAGAATACTAAATTGGCCGAGGAAGCAGTACAATTGGCTGTAAGATCTTGGGGCCAAAGATCATTAACTGAGCTTGAAGCAGAGGAGCGTCTATCTTACTCCTGTGAAAAGGTATGATAGATGGAGAATAAATTTTACACTTGCAAATGAATTTGACAGACTGTTTAATTTTAATCCAAATGCTCAGCATTTTTTTCCGATAACTGTACCATGCTATTTTCCTTCTGTTTTTTTTATTTAAAAATAATATCCTCCGAATGCATACAGCTCATGACTATCATAACTTTTCTGTTTTAGGGCCCTGCTCAGGATGAAGTCATAGCCAAGTTGCGTAGTGCATTTTTAGAAATTGTTAAAGAATTCAAGGAGTACACCGAGGAAGAAAGGAAGAAGGTTAGCTTGGTTCCCAAAAGTAAAATTGTCCCTGAATTTTACAGGTTAGTGTTACTTGCAACTTAATTTATGTCTGCATACTGCAGGTTGTGTCTGCTGGTGGATTACATGTGGTGGGGACAGAAAGGCATGAATCCCGCAGGATTGACAATCAGGTTAAATTTGATTATTTTTTTTAAACTTAGTTCTCCTTTCATATTTTCTTTTAAAATGAAAAATCATCTTTCTACAATACATGTTGTGTGTAACTTCAGAATATATTAAACCAGTACTTGAATGTTGTATATGGCAGCTTCGTGGTCGAAGTGGTCGCCAAGGGGATCCTGGAAGTTCCCGCTTCTTCCTAAGTCTTGAAGATAACCTCTTTAGGATTTTTGGAGGAGACCGAATCCAGGTTTGACCTGTGGTTGTTGTTCGTTGTCTAGTTGTTAGTGCTTTCCTGGATATGGCTGTTAAAACATTCTCAACATTGCCACTTAGGGTTTGATGAGAGCTTTTAGAGTTGAAGACCTTCCAATTGAGTCCAATATGTTGACGAAATCACTAGATGAAGCTCAAAGGAAAGTGGAGAACTATTTTTTTGATATCAGGAAGCAACTATTTGAGTATGATGAAGTCCTGAACAGCCAGAGAGACCGTGTTTATACAGAGAGAAGGCGAGCACTTGAATCTGACAACCTCCAGTCTCTTATTATTGAATATGCTGAACTGACAATGGATGACATCTTAGAGGTAACCTGTTTGAGAACTTCATTGGTCACATCGTATCTGTTTTTCCCTCAGGTTTTGTGTATTACTGAGACTATTGTTATTTTAAATGTATGAGTAGGCGAATATTGGTTCTGATGCTCCAGTGGAAAGTTGGGATCTTGAAAAGCTTATTGCAAAAGTTCTGCAGTAAGAGGCTTCCTTCATTCTCTTTGCTTAATGCTTGATGAGATTGAAACTCAAATTCTGTATGGATTTTTGATGAATCAGAACTATTTCTGTTTTTGTTGAAAGTAACATGCTCACAATCAGATCAATCATATTTGTAGATTAAAAACAAAGAGGCATCCGCGGATAAGATCTCAATATAGCAGATCTCCCTTTTGTTTAATGTCTCTTCAAAATAATTTTTTCTCACATGTATTACTGTAATTTTAGGTACTGCTATTTGCTAAATGATTTGACTCCAGATTTGCTGCGAAGTAAGTGTTCAAGTTACGAAGATTTGCAGGATTACCTTCGTCTTCGTGGTCGTGAAGCATATTTACAGAAAAGGGTTAGTAAAAGAGTCTTGTTGGCTCAGATGGCTTTTCCTTTTTATCATGAAATCCTTCCTCATCTGGGCCGTAATCCTTAAAATAGTCAAACAAGAGAAGATTGTCAATGAATCCTAACAAGTCTATACATATAACCATGACTGAACTATGCAGCCCAAATCCTGCCTAAAAGCAACCCATAGCTACTGTTAACCTAACCTTGCTCTTAGCTATTCATTGCAAGAAGAGTTCTGGATGTTTGGGTGGTGCTTGGAGGTTTACCCTGGGAGATCTCCAGCATAAGCTGAAAACGTTGTGTAGATTATTTGTTTTTGCTTAGCATCACTAAGCGTGTGCTGTGGCAAAATGCAGCACTTCGATTTTCTAAAATGCCTAGACACATACTACATGAATTTTGTATTTATCTTCTTGTTTAACCTGTGCTACAAGGATATTGTGGAGAAAGAAGCGCCCGGCTTGATGAAGGAAGCTGAGAGGTTCTTGATTTTGAGCAATATTGACCGCTTGTGGAAGGAACATTTACAAGCAATCAAGTTCGTTCAGCAAGCTGTAGGCTTACGTGGCTATGCACAGCGCGATCCTCTTATTGAGTACAAGCTTGAAGGCTACAATCTGTTCCTGGAGATGATGGCTCAGATAAGAAGAAATGTTATATACTCCATATATCAGGTCTTTACTAAATTACTGCATCCTTGGATATTTTAGAACGTGCTATTTCTTCTTAATAACGTGCATGTGTTTTGGCTACTCTTCTTTTTGGCAGTTCCAACCTGTGATGGTAAAGAAAGACCAGGAACAAAGCCAGAATGACAAATCAACCAAAGTTGTCAGAAATGGTAGGGGTGGTAAGAAAAAACCCAATCCAGTTGGCACAACGGAGCAGTCATCAGCTGCCAGCCCTCAGGCTAGTGCATAAGGTCTATATCAAGAAAGGATATCGGCCAGAATTTGAAGGATATGAACAATGCGTATAACATCTTCTCAAACAGTGATAGGAGCTTGAAATCAGTCGCTGTAAACCTGATTCGTGCACATACTGTGAAAAAAAGGGAATGTATATTTAATTGTACCATAGAGGAACCACACCACACGATTTAAACGAGGGAGGTATTGTCACGCTAACTAGAGCTGAATTTTATTTTAATCCTTTCCTTTTTGTGACGAGGCGAAATGAATCGAACATGAATTGCGTACGTCCTCTTTGATTGCTATCACTTCTCTGATCAAAGCTAATTAATTTCCACCATTGTTAGTCATGATATGCTATACTAAGATGTTTAAAAGTTTTGCCATACTCGCAATCATCTTTATTTTGACTTGGGTGCTTTTCAACAAGAAGCACAAGATCAAGATAGAACTAAAATTCTCCGAAGGAGAAAAGAAGACCGTTGGGCGCCTTTGCCACCAAAGCGGTAGAGCCCGTTGGCTGCTTTCTCATCATTGTGATGTTGGGATATGCTTTCGTAGTGGCGATTGATCGCTATTGACTGTCCATGCACGTGTATGTGCTAGAGAGCGGTGCTGAAATAAGGAACATAACATAAACGTGTAATTGCGAAAACGGCCTAGGATAAATGAGGACATGTACATAAAAATACCATATCTACTGGAAAGGCGACACGCGCGCTCAAAGTGCATGCTGGATCGATTGTAATTTGATATAACACCAGACATGTTGAAGTGTCCGACAAAGGATTGTGAGAAATAGTAAGCTAAGTGACCAAGTGAAGCCTTTGTCTCAGGTTTCTTCTGCAAGCACGTCAAGAAGCATGGACAACGATTGCCAACCTTGTTCATTATCTAGGGAGAGAAAACATTCGCCCAAAATTATAAAATGTCCAGAAGCCAAACTTTGTGATAGCAGTAGCTCATTCCCAATTCAGTTCTATTGTTCCCGCCCTTCTACCCTGACTTAATGCACGTCTGTACAAACAGCAAGCTCATTGACAGGGCGTGGAAGGCATCTCATTCAATTTTGTTTCATTTCCGCAAAGAATTCCCTCTACAATTTCATTGATAGCATTTCCTCTAGCCTACATGAAATAAAACCATCAATTAAAATCCGAATAATATTTCCAAGCAGAATTACTTTGGCAGGAATGCAAAATATGCGATCTGCAAAAGATAGCACTTACTTTCACTCCAATGGCAATTGCAGTTTTTAGCTTAACAAGTTCACCTAATCTCAAGGATCCTCCTCGTTTATCTTTGACAAAGATCAGTGGCACCTTCCTTGACGAAGCCAAACTTGGTAGATGTCTTGTTAGCCATTTTGGGTTGCAATCAGAAGCTATTAATATGGCCTGCACACACGATTAGAGATTCACTATTTTCAATCTTCCTAAACATCCACAAATCAAAGGATAGAGTTCCGAGTAATAACAATTGATTAAATGCCATACAAAAACATAATAAAAGAAAGGAAAGGAAAGAAAACTTTGGAAAATTGTCATTGTAATATGAAAGGCATTATGGCAACCATAGTTTAGATCCTTCAAAATTCTCCCTTCAATGAATATCTACATCAAACAAAAAAGCGACAGGTGCTAGAAGCAAGTTTGCTTTCATTCTAGCAGCAGCTAGCATAACATAGAAAAGATTATAATATACAATTCACATCTTGCATTTCACGAGTCCCGTCATCTACAAACCCAGGATTCAAATTATTGACCAGAAACCAGAATTCTACAAATCACTTGAAGCAATTATTTTAAGTAGAAACAAAAAACCTGTAGGTGAACAGAAGGCACTTTGTGATTGTTGCACATATGAGACCGTTGAAGGGAGCTTCCACTCTCGGACACAGGCGACATACGTTCAAGAACACGAGTAACTTCATTGACCCCAATTGCAAATTGTTGCTACAAAGGGACACCACCACCATCCATGTTAATTACAATACATCACACAGCTAAACTAAAAAAATAAAAGAACATCAAAGTAAATGCTGCATTTATGATTACCTTGAACCAAAATTTCTCGGGAAGCGAGTTTCCTTCCAAAGTTTTTGTTGATTCTATTTCTCTGTTACCATTTAATAAAAAAAATTAATCATTGATTCATTAATGATAAAAAGAAAAAAAAACTGGGAAAAGAGTGAGTAATGTTTACTTGTGAATTGATTTGAGCAAAAGAGCAAGACGTTCCCCTTCATAGTAACTACCACAACTACAACATACACAATCGAGCACCCATCATATAAACAGAAAACAGAAAGAATTAGAAAAACCCAGAAAAAGAAATAAATAAAATAAAAGGAACCAACTTACTCTTTTTCATGAGTAACTGAATTTTTTGGAGCTCTGTTTCTGTTTCGCATGATTGTTCAAGCACGGGTTCTTGTTTTTGGTTTTATTGGGGTTTAGGCAAGAGGGTTTCGTTGCCTTCTTTTGTTTTCTTCGGACAAAAAGCTATAGATTGGGTCAAATAAAGACAAGCCCAAGAGACTCTCTGAGGCCCATTAATAAGAGGTCGATTTGGACCTGAACTGATGTCCACACCTTCAGCTACATGGGCCTTCCTTTTTTACTTTTCTTTTAACTAAGAAAACGAGTGAAAAATCACAGCGCCCCCCGCTCCATCTTAAAATTTGTACGCCCCAAAAAAACGAAAACAACATATGAAAATGAAAATAGAAATCATATGAACTTTTAATACATACATACACGTGACATATGAAGCTTACTATTAGTGCTTTATTAATATCTATATTTTATAATTAGAATTATTCCACTAAATACAACGAGATGATGCAAAGTATTTTTAACATGAATCGAAGTTATTTTCAATCTGTACCATAATAATAATAATAATAAATTACGATGGTCCCTAGACTAGGTTGGTCCTAGCATGTTATTAATCGCAGGAGGCCAAAATACTACCAATAATAACTTGACAGAAAGGTAGAGAATATTTATTTTCTTATCAACCGATTAATTTAATACGTGCAAGCCAAGACACTGGAGGTATATATATATATATACACACTAATGACATGAACGCGTGTTCGCGGGCTTTTAGCATGTCTATACATTTATAAAAAAAAAATATAAAAATATTATGTGAAATGACATGAACGCGTGTTCACGGGCTTTTAGCATGTCTATAAATTTATAAAAAAAAATATAAAAATATTATGTGAAAAAAATTGTTAAAATTTATAATGTTTTAAAAAAAATTATAAAGATAATTTTAGAAAAAAAAATTTATATAAAAAAACACTATAAAAATCTATAGAATTTTATAAGAAAATATATAGTTGTAATTTTCAACCTACTTAATATTAAAAAAATAAAATTGATAGATTTTTTTTAAAAATCATAACAAAAAAATATGGGGAATAACTATAGTAATTCACAATGTTTTAAAAAAATAATACATAATTAAATTTTCAACCAGCTTAATATTAAAAAAATAAAAGCAACAAAGAAAATTTAAAAAAATCACATAAAAAATATAAATCATAAAAAAATAAAAAATAAAAAAATCCATATAGGAAAATACTATATCAATGTACAATATTTTATAAAGAAAACTACAGTTGTATTCTCTAGTTTAGTATTAAAAAATAAAATTAACTAATATAATTTTTTAAAAAATCATCAAAAAAACATAAAAACCATGTGAAAACACTGTTGCAGTCCACAATATTTTAAAGAGAAAAATTATAAATCTAACTTCTTAACCATCTCAATATTAAAAAAATAAATTTGATACATATAATTTAAAAAATATATAAAAACACATTATAGTAAAATAAAAACTATGTAGAAAAACATTGTAACAATCGACAATATTTCAAAAAAAATATAGAATATAATATTTTTAAAACTAAAAAACAAAAGAAGAAGAAGATAATGTTGGAAAAAAACAAAAAAAACATGCAAGAAATAAAAAAAGAAAAAAGAAAAGCACCTATGCGTTTTAGAGTATTAATTAATATATATTGAAAAATAGACCAGAGTTGTGACTTTAGTGATCCTATCCTACAATGTCTTTTTATTTTTTTATTTATAGAAGGAATTAAAAAAAGGAGCAAGTATACTATAAATTTTGGGATGCGTTCTATCACGCTGAATATCCTCAGCAAGCAAACAATCAACCAATGTACTGAGAGCTAGAGAGTGATTTTCATGTATATTTTGACAGTGGACGATGTTTTCTCTTGATCTGGTAATGAACTTGGAGGTCAAAGGAAACACAGACGTGTATGCCATGACAATAAAAACTAAGCAAGAGACAGCCCATGTGTACTCCTCGGTTCATTAATATCTAGTCAAAGTCCAAGTATATATATTCTTTTTATTATTATTATTAACATAGTACCTGAATTAATTTAAATATATCTTGATTAATTTTATAAGCTTTAAATTTAAAAATTATATAAATTTTTAATAACTATAAAATTTATAAAACTCAAATTAATAATTTATAAAAAAACAAATATAAAATCTAAACAATTAAATTAGTCATCTCAGAGTTACATAGGGTTGTATAGCTATTGTTTAATAAATACAAGGGTAGGTGGGTTCTGCACGGTGTAACTGGCTGGCTAACTGCCTACCTACCTCCATTGAAGTCATCTGTTAATTCCACTTGGAGGCTTGAAAATTGGTCGGTCAATGTATAATTGGTATTAACATGCCAAGGACAGACAAACAAGTGGCTCCATGCAATTATACTGCGCTCGCTCTCTATCATCATACATAAATTGTGAAATACATTAGAATTTATATATATAAGATAGTGATTCACTATTAAGAGCATAAAGACTTGAGGAGGGTGTTTCAATGGGAGTTTTTTAAAATTTTAAAATTTTTTTGCTTCAAATAAATTATTTTTTTATTTTTTGGATCGTTTTAATACATTAATATCAAAAATAAATTTTAAAAAATAAAAAATATATTATCTTAATATATATATATATATTTTTTAAATACAACCACTGCAACTCTCCAACGTACTAATCTCTCCAACATACTAAAGAAGATGTTATGATTAATATAATTAGTAGCTACATAGCAAGTAGCTATATAAAAATGCTGGTATTAACTTAGTTAGCTCTTAAGGAAGATTTTCATGGTAGCCAATTATTAGCGAGGTATGATTATGCGTGTCAAGTTAGACAATTGATTAAGTGAAATATTATTTTAAAAAATAAAAATAAATCCAGAGCTCATGCTGCAGAAAAGCAATAATTCGCTATTGGTAGATGTCCAGTGGTGCCGGCGAGGGACCGGTGACAATACAGACGTGGACATTAATTTGTGTGGGTGTCACTGCCATCACCTCCACTGGAGAGCATTTATGAGAGCACATTAATTTCACACGTGTCATTTTCTTTTTCACAGCAGCTGGGGGAGAATCGTCCTCTCTGCCTGTCGATGTGGATTCTGGGAATAATCGAAGAAGAATGTCATGGAGATTCAAGAAAAACTCTTAATCTTTTTAATTTGAAAAAATCAAACAAGGAACACCTACCCATCTCTGTAATTCCACCTGACATTCCTTCCTTTTATCTATTTACCTTGACAATTATTGTTTTTAATTATCACGTGATGAACGGGGCTCTGGAAATTGATTGCTTGTTGGTGGAAATTAACGTTTGCTAAAATAGTACATCAGTTTTTTTTTTTTAATTTCAATTCGTTCATCAAGCTTTTTTTTTTCATGATTTAACTATTTTGAGCACTTATTAGTACAGAAACATAATTTTTGGGAGAGAAAATTGAATTGAAAAGTAGATAATAGAGTGAAAAAAATAGATGAAATAGTTAATAGTTTTGAAATTTATCTTAAAAATTTATTTTAATTTCCTATTATTTTTTTATCCATAAATAACTAGTCTTTTTAATATTTAAAAATCTAACTTTAACACCGAAATTCATTTTTCATCATAATAAATATGTAATTTAAATATATTTTATGTTAAGGTTATAAATTTTACATGTTAGCTCAATTTTATCCTTATTATATTTTTTTTATTTGTTGTTGTTATTTTAGTTTTTTTTTATATTATTAAATTAATTATAGTCACCAAGAATCTAGTTTAATTCTAAAATAGATTGTTCGTTAATCGGCTTGAGATATGCTTTTATAATTTCGGTAGGATTGATATAAAATATCTTGATATTTGTTAATCAGCTTGAGATATGCTTTTATAATTTCACTTATGGTAGGATTGATATAAAATATCTTGATATTTTTTTATTTAACAGTAAAAAAAAATTCTTCAACTAATCTTTATGTCAACAGAAACTTTATATTTTTTCCCGAACAATGTCTATTATATATATATATTTTTTACATTTGAATACATTTTTCCAAATACTAGCCAGTTCAAAGATTCGAACAAAAAAAAATAACAATAAAAGAAGGAAAAAACTTAGTTGACTACCAGTCAACCCCTTATACTATTTCTTGATTTAATTTGAAATAAAATGAATTAAATGATGAGCTACATCTTCACACAATAGTAAAGAAAAAAAAAAAACTTTCAAATTAAAATTGATTTTGGAACTAAAATGTCAGTTACTGTGGCAAGTTTGGAATTTCCTCTCAAGTCAGTAAAAGTCAGAGTGGATCTACCTTAAACGCCTTTATATATAATCATTAGAAAAAAGACAAGATAAAAAGACAGTAAAAATTGCTGACAAGATAAGTAAGAATTAGACCACGGAGATTATGTTTCTTTCATTAGACATTATTATTAATTTGATCATAATCTTTTGACACGAGACTGATACAGACAAAATAAAAGGTTGCCGAAACTCAAACATTGTTTGTACCTGGTTAGACCATACGAGATTACGAAGATCTGAAAGGAAAGTTAACTCGGTGAATACCATCCATGTCGAGAGTGTTTATTTAAAATATTTTTTATTTGGAAATATATTCAAATAGTATATACTTTTTATTTTTTAAAATTATCTTTAATATAATATATTAAAATCACGAACTGTACGTGTTTGGTTCATGCGGATCATTGGATACCTGACCTTGGAAACCTTAACTCCTTTTTTTTCCTTGCAGTGCTGCTCAAGACTCGAGACTTCTCTTTGCATTGTATTTTTCCTTGTACTGCCTAGGACTCTGCCCCCCTCTTTCTGGACAAATTTTCTTAATTGGTCAAGAAGCCATCTGTGCACGATGGATTGGCCCCCTCTGCCCTTTGAAAGCTTGCAAAATGTTCTTGAACTCGATGGCATCTTGAGGGTGTTTTGGTAAGTGCAGCTATGAATAATGACCACCTTTAATATTGCCCTTTTTACACATTCTCCCTGTTGTTGTCTGGTTTCAGCACTTTGAGCCCTGACTGGTATATTGATTAGGTTTTAGGTTTTTCTTGTCTGGTATGCGAATCCTCTTGTTGAATTCTTGATTTTTTTTCCCTCTTTAATTTCTTTGCCCTTTTACTTGTATAGCTTAACAATCATGATGTTTGCAAATCTTTAAATATAGGATATCCCAAGGGGTTTAGTCTGAGGAGCAATGCTAGCTACATATCAAAGTGCAAATCTTGAGTCCATAGCTATAATTGATGCCCAATATAGAACTTGTTCTTACAAAAGCAGCAGCAGATTGCCTTTTCTTTTTAACTTTGATAATCTTTCTTCATCAAAATCGTATAAAACTCTAAATTATGAAAGGAAACTGCAGCACAACCTGAAAGCAAATTCAGATTTAGAATTACTTTATAATTGAATTAGCAATATTTTTACAACATAAAAATCATTTTCCGTGAAATATAGAGGATATAACTGCCACTTATTGATTTTTTTTTAGGTTTTAAAATATGGTAGATGGTAAATTGTAATCAAGATTGCTTTTTAAAGTATTTTTTATATTAAAATAATATATATGTATATATTTTTTAAATTTATTTTTAATATCAAAACATCAAAATTATTTTAAAAAATAAATTGAACCAAGAAAAAAATTAAAATAATTTAAAGTTCTTTGAAAACGTTTTTTTAATGTAAAAACAAAACAGGCCGTTGAATGGTCCCAAGCTTTAAAGCCGAAGGAGCAGAAGAGTCCACAGTTGAATTGAACTCTGAGGCTTGGCTACAAATGGAGTCACAGCTCAGCTTTTTTTTTTTAATGCCCTTTCTCTTTTGTTAGAGTTTAATCAGTACTGGTGCGAGGATCAGTCAAGGTCAAGCGTGCTATTTCGATTTTTTATTAAAGCAAAATTAACCTTTTTAGTTTTTAACGGTTTTTGAAATCATGAAATGGGGATTCGTGTTTTGGCAGTTCAAACATTTTTGCCAGTTGCAAAATTACGATAGCTAAGCACAGCTGTGTTTTCTCCCTGTAAATGCAGGCAATGGGCAATAAATAAATCGCAAGCAATGGTTTTCATGGAGCTAGGGCCCATCAATTCCCCAAAAACACAGCACAGCTGTGTTTCCATTAGCTAGTTCTTGTCCTTGTCTGATCCCTCCCTCCGCCTCCTCCTTCCAGCTATGATCGCCACTCCATAAAACTACAAGAATAAAAACGGAAACAGGTGAAAAGATAACACTTTTTTGAAAGGGCATGCATTTTTTTTCCCCTTAATGTATCGACAGGGAAATATTAAAAATCTCGAGCTCAAGGTTTTCTTGTTCTTGCACCACTCTCTTCGATCGCCTAAACTACCTTACCGATCGTTGGTCTTCATCTCTCTTACCTCGTCGAAGATATATACGCTTTTCATGTCAAGACCAAGGAATTCACGAAGATTTTGATCCTCATGGCCTTAACCTCCTCGTATTTTGATGGAAATATATAACCAAAATTAATTTGAATTTTCATAAAACAACGTGACCATAAATATTCTATTTTCTTCCTCGTATTTTGAAGTGTGTGTGTGTGTGTGTGTGTGTGTGTGTGTGTGTGTATATATAGACATTCCTGTATTATTTTCATGAGAACATGATATGTGAGAATATACGAATCCATCCATAAAAATAATGGTAGAGGCTAGCTGCAATAATTTTTTTATAAAAAAATCTTTCAGATTCCAGTACTACGATATTTAAATCTGCAGTCAAATTTCTATCCAAAGAAAAAGGTTAATTCATGAAATCCCATAAAAAAGATTTCCCTCTCGGCGAAAAGGCTTCCTAAAAAAGGGGGCCAAGTGAATGATGATTGCAGAAGTAAAATCACAGGGCAGGTGAGTTTTAGGATTAGATTCTCCAAACCTTAAACAAAAAAATGTGAGTTTGTCACATGAGAAGACAGGCCTATAGAGAGGAGGGAGACGGAGAAAGTAAGAGAGAGATGTACCCCTCCTCATCCCATGCACACACACACTCACACTCACACTATCTCTCTCTAGGAAAAATCAACTCTCGTCGGTGTTAATTAGCTCCCATCAAGGGAAACATAGAAGAACTAGAACCATCAAAGTGAAAAACAGACACCACTGTTTTAACTTGAATATCAGTGTTTAAAACCAACCCAACTTCGATTTCATCGCGTGTTTCAGCCCCTTTTGCTTTTTTCGAGTGTTCATTAATTAGTTCAAAGTGTAGTGGTAATCTTTGAAGAAGAACATGTGAGTGAGTGAAGTAATGGAGTAGCAGGTTAAGTGAAGGAACAATTAGGGGGACCTACTGCTTGATTTTTGGCTGGCAGCAACGGTCACTTTCAATGATTTTTTTTTCTTTCTATGGATGGTATTGTTGGTGGTTGTTTGTCTCAATGTCTAATCAGTAAGCACACTCACAGACAGCAGACACACTTGCATTTCTTGCTTAGGGAGAGATCTTGATCATCACGATCGCGCTCCTTATCTTTATCAAGCTCTCTTACTTTGAGGGAATTTGTTTGTTGGGTTTTATTATCTGGTAAACAAGGTGGAAAGGTTAAGCTGCTTGGGCTCAAAAAAGGAAACAGCAGATCTTAGTCATATGAGGAGATCTTTTACTGTGAGTTGCTTGATCATTTCTTAATCTGACTCCTTTTTTTCTTGTTTCCTTGTTTAGACTCTCTTTTTCCCCTGTAGATAATTAAATTAGTGTATGATCTCAAGAAAATGTAAGGCATTGCCTGACTCAGCCTATTTCACTCAGAAATTTAAGTCATGAAGCCTAGAGCATAAATGAAACGATAATCATTTGCTTGGGATCTGATTGAGAAGAGTTCCTCCTCCTTTTTCTTTGTTATTAAGTGTTGACCCAGAACTGTTTGTTAATTTCCTTTTCTTGGCCAAAAACTATGGCTGTTTGTCCAGTTTAATATCTTTCTGGCAAAATGTAGCTCAATTGGCTAGCTTTTCTATCCATCAGTAACTGATATGGCATGAAATCCGTGATCTATTGCTTATGAATTGGTATAAAGATACATTCTCGCCTGTTTAAATTGTTTCACTCAGCATTAATCTTTCAGTATTTCTTCCAATTTTGATTTACATTATAGTTTACATGACTTGCTTTCTTTATATCCTGTTTCCGTGTAAGCTAGCTTCTGAGTTTTTAAGATGATCAAGGATACCAACATTACCCTACTTGTATATAAGAATTCATCATTGCTCACTATGATTAGCTAGCAACACAAGGAAAGAAACGAAAAGACTTCAATTCAGATCTCTTTACTCTACTTAATGATCTCTGACTGTATTTTTCAGCTAGTGGACGTGCTGCTGTTACTTGCGTTGTTCATTGATGCTCCATGGACTGTCAGGGGCAACTCACATTGCCAACGTGGCAACCCGGCAGTGATTCGACCTCACAGTGTTGCTATTACTGAATTTGGTGCGGTTGGAGATGGGGTCACTCTCAACACAAAGGCATTCCAGAATGCCATCTTCTATCTCAATTCATTTGCTGACAAGGGCGGGGCCAAGCTCTTTGTCCCAACTGGCCGTTGGTTGACAGGAAGCTTTGATCTGATCAGTCATCTGACATTGTGGTTAGATAAGGATGCCATCATTCTTGGATCAACTGTGAGTCCTTACATCCATGCCGGAGAATATGTGCACAAAATGTTTCTTAAAATCTTTTCCGGTTATCTGCAGTCTATTTGTTTGCTGTTATTCTATCTGTAAAATTTGGACGGTGTTAATCTAAAAGCTAGAGACTATTGTTTTGATAAAATAGGTCATTAGGCTGTGGATGACGGTAAAGTTATCTTTACCTGAATATGAGAAAATCTATATTCCATGGGATTGATCTACTAATTGATGCAAGAGTGTAACTAACCTACGATTTTTGGTGCTATAGTGCTAGTCCATCTGTGCATATTGCCCCACCGTTTAAATGTGCAGTGCCCTTTTCTTTTGATTCTGGGTCTCTAGGTATGATATTTTAGCCATAGTACTAAATAACTTAACCTGAAAATTCCAGAACTCTGATGATTGGCCAGTTATTGATTCACTACCATCATATGGCCGAGGGAGGGAGTTGCCTGGGAGGCGGCACAAAAGCCTTATTTATGGTCGTAATTTATCAGATGTTATTATAACAGGTCAGTGACATCTACAAGTGTTCATTTCCTTTTGTGAGCACTTGTATTTACGTCTGCTTTAGTAGTGGCACTGGTTTCACCATGCAGGTGACAATGGGACTATTGATGGTCAAGGCAGCATATGGTGGAACTGGTTCCGAAATGAAACCCTGGACTACACCCGGCCCCATCTGGTTGAATTGATGAACACTACTGGGGTGGTCATCTCAAACCTGACCTTCTTAAATTCACCTTTCTGGACCATCCACCCTGTTTACTGCAGGTCCGTCCTCTCCAAATCATTTATATTGCATATCTCTTCCTTGTTTGTTAGACTTGAAGTGTCTACATTATCATATAAAACTGTGCAAAAGTGAAGCGTTTATGAATGAGGGGGAGAGTTGAGACTGTTTTTCTGGATGAACAGCCAAGTTATTGTCCAGAATGTCACGATCCTTGCTCCTCTTGATTCACCAAACACTGATGGGATTGATCCAGGTGAGCTTTCTCTACCAGGCCGGAAAATGTTCACCTGCAGTTTATGAACCTGAAATCTACAGTTTGAGATGCAAATTATAAGTAAGAAAGTTCACATTTCTCTTTGGTCAAAATCAAACTCACAAGTTCGTACTATTAAGTTTCGTTTAATTTTCTTGCTCTCATGTACTGTCATAGAATGCGGCTATTTTGTTGCTTGGTTTTTAAAGTTAGAAATATCTCTGCAAGATGCAAGTTACCTTCTCATTGTCCTACCCATTTTCAATTACTTTCTGTAAATACTTAATAGAGCTCTCACCCATGTGTTTAAATGGACTCAGATTCTTCTGATGATGTTTGCATTGAAGACTGTTATATTAGCACCGGCGATGATATAATTGCCATCAAAAGTGGGTGGGATGAGTATGGCATGTCATATGGTCGTCCTAGCAAAAACATTACCATTCGCAGGCTTGTTGGACAAACTACTAGTGCAGGGATTGCAATTGGAAGTGAGATGTCTGGAGGAGTGTCAGAGGTTCATGCAGAAAATCTCAGGTTCTACAATTCAACTACAGGTATCAGGATAAAAACGTCTCCTGGAAGGGGGGGATATGTGAGGAACATTTATATATCAAATATGAGCTTGACTGATGTCAAAACAGCTATAAGGTTCACTGGTCAATATGGAGAGCACCCAGATGAGTCTTATGATCCAAAGGCTCTCCCTTTAATAGAACGGATAACCATTGATGATGTCACAGGACAGAACGTTAAATATGCTGGCCTTTTAGAAGGTTTAGAAGGGGATACTTTTCTTGACATTTGCCTATCGAACATAAACCTCAGTGTGACCTCCAAGTCTCCATGGAATTGTTCATATATCCAAGGATATTCTGAAGCTGTTTCCCCGGAAATTTGTGAGCCTCTCAGGGAGACAATCATCCCTGACCATTACTCAGGTTGTTACTATCCATCACATCACTTGCAAAGTTCAAGTAATGAAACAGATGTGCTTGATTGTCTTGGTAAATTTATGGTGGCATAATAGCATTTGTTTGGTGATTAATTCACGCTCTACTGTGAGCGTTCAACGTAGTTCAAGATTTGATTCTTGCCATTCTCCACACAGCCGCTCATTACCTTTAAGAGGAGATCCTGACATATAAAGTTGCTTGAAGTTGCTCATTTGTGGTTGTTGACTTGTGAAAACAGTCCCGAGAGATGATTTTTCCTGTAACTGTGTGCAGTAACAAATAATCCAGTGATTTTTTTTTTCTTTCATCATAAAGTGATAATAGAACGGGTTTATATCTTCAAAACTCTCTCTGTGTAGGCGTGGTGGAAAACAACAAAAAGAAAAGAGCATTTCACACCATTTTGGACATTCTCGTTTTGTCGTTGGTGTTGAAGAAATTGCAGAAAGTGAAAGTATTAGGCTGGTCTCTCTTGGTCTCTCTAGAATAAGAACAGGACTTAGAGAAAACCATCTCAATTACTCTGGATAAATTGCCTGATGCCTAACCATGCCGAAAGAACAAGAGCACGTATGGTAATTCTGAATCATTTGGGAATTTACTTCTGCTTGACAGAAAAGAGCCAAGTGCTTCCAGTTTTCATGATAGGAGCAGGTAAACGCCTAAACATGTACGACCTGTAAACTGAAGGACCCAGACTAAAAATAGAGAACACATTTGAGAGAAGATGACTCAGAAAATATTCCAGGGAAAGGATCATACACTTGGTCCTGCTTTCCCAATGAAAAGAAGAATCTGTACCTCACTTGGAAACAAAACGCATGTATAGATTAAACACTTCACTTAGAAACTCGTCTATAATACACTTAATCGACAGGTCTTTCTCAAAGGCTGAGAATTCGAGAACTCAAGCGCATAAATTATTTTGGGGAAGCCTCATGGGCATCTTTCTTCATAACAGAACATAAAACCTGCTTCGAAATATAGGTTTCAAGCTCCCTGGAAACTTCTGTCAACTTCAAATCAAAACTACTTCTGTACTTATTCTTTGGCGAAGGTATGAAGCCAGAAAACATGCTCTGGGAGCCAGAAAATCGCCTTCTTGGACTTGAGAACCTTCCGGGTGACACTGGGGCCCTCCCTTTGGAAACGAGTGGTGTTGAACCTGATTCCATAGTGGTCATATTCTTGTCTTGGTTCATCAATGGTCCACATTTTGTCTCCAAGGGTAGGGGCCTTAATGGTTGCTCTACTGGTTTCTGTTTCATAATCCTTTCTCTGGTCTTCTCGGCTGCTAGCAGAGCTTTCTCTTTGCTCAACTTGATTAGTTTCCAAGGATTGATGCTTGCGTGAAAGCCTTGTTTCTTGGTTAAGGTAGAAGACTCGGGATCTCTATCAATTCTTATTGACAGACTTGCAGGGTTCTGAAAATAGATGAACCATGGTATTAGGCTGATATTATCTCTTCTCAAAGTGCAATATCAAGGTAGGCAGTCTAACATGTACCTGATTTCCCCTATGACCACAAATAAAGCGTGAAACAATTGTTGATTTTTTAGGAGAGTCAAAATCAGAGTCTGAAGAGAAATCTGAATCATCAAATGGATCTAGTTCCATTGATTCGTTCACCTCTCTCATAGCCAGGATATAATCATATGTTCTCATTCCCTGCAGCCATAAATAATCAAAACAGTAGTTTATATTAGGGCAGCAATTAACATCAAAACTTGATAGTGCAGTGCAGGACGAACTAAAAATATTTTGGTTTGTGTTGTTTCTAAATCTGAACCAGCACAAAAGGGCCCCGATTTGTTAGCATCCTTTAGTGTTCAGAAGGTAATCCTTTCAGTGCATCAATTCCCTATGGAACATGTTGTCACTTGACATGATGACAATCCTAATCCTTGATATCTCGCTCAGAGATACAAACTACTATGTAGAAGGTTGGCAAATCAAGAGAGTCCTCGCACACCTATATTCGACATGATTCTCAATGCCAACCAACCAGATAAAAATTAGGAATTGATTTCCAGTCTACTTGTATGGTTTAAGGTATCTGCATCTATCATGCGATGCATGAATCTGCCAAAAGAAACTGGGTTGCCGTTACTTCTAAACATGTGCCAGAACTATGAAAGTAATGGAAATTGTCATTTTCCTTGTATCTCGCATCTGGAAACACATTTTTGCGTTCCTAACACCAAGATAAGTGCTCGTTTTTTGAGCTCCAACCCAACAACTCGTTTCTTGTTGAACGAAGTGGGGGTAATTGGAAGCAGGCAGCAGAAATGAACAAAGAATAGCCAGGTGGATCACGTTTCTTAGCCATCAAGTCCTTTCTTTGCCTCACTAACCCAACATAAATGATGTTTTCAGTAATGGTTTCCAAGGCAAACATTATACCTTGCGTATGAGAACCACATGAAAAAAGAAAAGTTGTCCCAGGGCTGCTGAACTATAAGCTGTCATTAAAACCAACAAAACCTGTAGCATCGTGACAAGTAGAAACTAATGAATACCGAAAATCAGATAAAAAAATTATAAAACATCCACCGAAGAATGTAACATAAGCTATATATTACTGATATTGTGGCAAGAACCGCTCTTGGGAACTCTACATGTAGCCTCCTCTCCAGCTCCCTCTCTATTCCTTTCTTATCAGTAAAACACCTCACGAATATGGCAGTGGCAGTTCCTCCTTCTATAATCAACTGTATAACAATTTGATTGAAAAAGCGAGCAAGTTGATTAGGAAACATAATTAGCTGTTTCTAACAATCTAAATACACAAAGCTACTGACCATTAACAAGACAAATATCATCAGAAGAATGAAAGTTGTGTAATTCCTCCTGCCAACACAGTTGTTTAGCCACTGGACCACAAAAATTTAACTTCATGAGAAACGAAGGCAGAAGATGATCATTAATTCAATCCTTAAAGAAACACCCAAATCCATACCCTGCAATGGTGATCAAATCCTTCAACGCACCTGTTACAGGTCCTACAGTGCTTACTGTGCTTCTTTACCTGAGACATATATATTGCAGTCAGCAATGTATTATCCAAATGAGATATTGATAATTAAAGTAAATATGCCCAGACCTCAAAATCACATAGCGAGCAATAAGATATGTCATCATCTTTTGGATCAGGTGAAACTGCATCATCCTTCATGACAAGTGGAAATGGAAGCAATGGCTCCATTTGAGCACTGACCTTTAAAGGGTCCAAATACTTTCTCCTTATAAAAGTTTTAAGGATCTTTCTTTCTATCCTTCTAAAAAACCTCACAAATATCTGACTCAATATAAACCCATAATTTAACTTTGAAAACCCATTTGATTTAGCTCTTTTCTTCTTTCTAAACCTGCTCTTATCAGTTGGATCAATGGCAATGCATCTAATAAACAGGAACATAACCGAAACTGCCTGAAAAAAAAAGGAGAGAGAAATGAATCATGGGTTAATTTTTCGGTCAGTTTGTAAAGAAAGGACAGATTTTAGGCATGTTTTGACATCAACATTACCACAAAAGTAAAGATTGTAGTGACTGTAATTTCAGCAATTCTGTTTCCAAGGAAAAGTCCAAGGAATGCGTAGAAGGCCACAACCAGAAAACTGTAAACTGCCATTCCCACCATCTGCAATGCAACAATGAATATAACAATTGGATGGTTTAAACTTTAAACTCCACTGTGGCATTCAAAAATTAAGGAATTCAGCAGATGGGATCTTCATATTTTTTTTTCATTTTTAAAGTACAAAGACAGCAAGTTCCGTAAATGAGGACTACAAAACTAGTGTTCCTATTTATGGGTTGCTCGATCGAAGAAAAGGAAGAGCCTATATATATTCATTCAAGAACCCAACAAATATATTTACATATAGAGAGAGTTTAAACAGTTAATTTTTCAGAATACAGAGAGGTTGAAGTTAAAAGAAAATGTGAGATGCACCTGTAAAGGGTGGAGAGGGCGTTGCAAGCCATGGCGCCTCATGAACATCATCTCTGTTTGGAGTTGTGTATTTCTTGTTGAAGTTTTTTAATCCGAAGTAAAAGCAGAGAAATTTGGGGTATAGTTTAAGCTGTTATCCATAGAATTTTTAACAGACTTTTGTCCTTGAGTGAGCTAAGCCCTATTGCGGTTTAGATTTAGATCGTTTGCTTGAAGTTGACGCCCAAAATTCAAAAAAATCGGAACAACTCTCTTCTCTAACGGTCGACTATGGGGGAGGGACGGTGGGTATTTGAAATTTGAACGGCTACTTTCAGATCTAGGTTGATCAAACGGTTCTCAGCAGCTAACTTAAAAACCAAAAAAAAAAAAAAAAGAGATAAAAAAATATATGGGACCCAATATAAATCACTTCTACATTATTAAAAACAACTAAGCTCTTCGGTACTTTACTGTAGACTATAAGGTAATTTACCGTGGACTTAATTATTATTTTGCTCTTTTCCTCGCAAAGTTTTTGCTTTGCTTGCAGGGTTATAATGATAATTTTCTATGATATCTAAATATCATTTACAAATTGATTATGAAAATTTTAGTAGTTTATATTATTTTTTATACACTTGAATTGTATAAATGCCCTTAAAAAGGCAAAACAAAGAAGAAGAAAGGCTACGAGGGCTTTTGTGCACTGTTGAAAGTCAAGATAATGAGTCAAAGGATATTTCAGTATTTTTTGTATTTTTTTTTGTTATACTCTATTTTGATTAAGGAAAGATTAGTATTTTTATAAATAAAAATAAAAAACAATTATTGGTGCGCTAACAAGTGGATGCTGTCTTTATTTTTTAGACAGCACATGCCACAAATAAAATTTCTTAATCAATATCATCCAAAGCATCTAATAATAACATGTTGCTTAAATTATGATAGTTGTTTTTCTCTCTCCTCCTCTCATTTCCTCTCTTGCTCCTTTAAATTTGAGCTAGGCTAACCAAAAATCAAGGTTGTTCTTCCATCTATTTTATCTTTTAATTATAATAATTTTTTTATTGATCTTTCTTTGTTTTAAATTCTTTTTAGATTGCTTTATATTTTTTTCTTTTTTTTTCCTTTTTCATTTGATTTTGTTTTGTTTTTATATCCTTTTTTATTTGATTTTGTTTTGTTTTTATATCATATGATACTCATTCGTTTTATTCTTTTTATTTTTTTTTGTTTTTTATTTTAATTTTTTTATTTGACATTTTATTTCATTTTTTTTTCACATTGATCCTTATTTTTTTAATTGCTCTTATTTTTTCATTTTCTTAATTTTTTTCTTTCAATTAGTCCCTAAAAAAAATTTTTCATTTGTTTTTTTATCAAATTTTAGTCCTAGTTCTTTTAATTTTTTATATCATTTTCTTTATTTGTTTTTCTTCCAATGTTTTCCTTAATATTTTATTTCATTTGCTTTTTTAATCCAATTTTGGTCATCGTTCTCTTAGTTGCTCTTTTTTATTATTTACTTATTTTATTTTATTTTACTTTTCATTTAAATCCCTTATTATTATTTTTTATTTTTTATATTAAATTTGATCTTTATTATTTTGATTACTATTTGTTTTCTTTTTAATTTTTTGATGGTTAAGAATTTTCTTCAAAAAGTTTTCTTTGTCTTTTGTAAGACCATCTTGATCTCATGACTAAAGTTGCTAGTTTCAAATATTAACCTGACTTATTTACCTGAATTTTTTATTTTTTATATTAAATTTGATCTTATATATATAGATATATATAATTTTATCCATTCACATTAGGTTATTGGATCTTAAGCTTTTTATTTTTTCCTTTTCTTTCTCTCGAGTTGTATGTTAGTCGAGTTAACATGAGTTGTTTTATATATTTTTTTAATATTCTTAATATTTTTAATTCCATCATCTGATATTGGGTTATTAGATCATGGGATTTCTTATTTTTTTTATATTTTTTTCTATAGAGTTATCTCAAGTCATAGGCTTTGAGGTTAACCTATCAATGTTTTATTTATATATTTAGTTTTGATCCTATTTTCTAGGTCCTTTTAGATAAAAATAATTTTCTTACCCCAATCTTATGTTGTGAGTTATGGATTAGTAGAGTGAACCTAGGTTGACTTAGGTTTTTTTCTTTTATATTTTTTTTAATTATACTTTTTTACAGTATTATCCTTTGAAATTAGCTTTGTTAGACCTTGAGCTTTATATTTTTTTTTTCTTTCCTTCCTCTGGGGTTATCCTAGATCATGAACTAGTCAAGTTAACTCATGTTCACTTAAGTTATCATCGTTTGAATATCTTTTTTTGTTAGACAAAAATTGACGGTGGTGTAGTATAAACAAAAATCTAGTTTCATGATATTAGAAAATAGAAAGACCAAATATAGGTGAAATTTAATAACTCATGCACATATTGTTCCATTAAATACAAAATATATAAACAGAATATGTGCGATCTACCAAATATAAACTATAATTTATCCCTAAAAATAGAATAAATGAGGTTAAAAATACAAGAATGCTTCCTATTTTTCTAATATTATGCATCTCTTTAAATCAATTAAGTTTTTTTTTCCCCATTCTTTAACTCTTTTTTTTTCTTTTTTTCCCATTCCTTAACTCCTTTTCTTTTCTTTCCTTTTGACATCTCTTTTTTATCCCTAGCAAATCCATTTCTTTAGAACGAGCTAACATTACTTGTTTGCTGGACTTATTCATAATTTGCAGAGTTTGACTTAAAAGGATGGTCAGTGTTGGCCTATTGGGCCAGTACTAGATGAGTTTTATACTCCATCAAATAAAACATTCACAATTCATTATTCGTTTGATTTAACAATGGAGATGCCTTTAATGGTTACTTGAAAACAATCTTTTAAGTATACCAAATAATGATATAAATGGATGGTCCTCAATTATCTCAAGCATTAACTTTAATAATCTAAGGGTTTAGAAACAATGTCTTAACTTGAAACTTCTCATTCTATGATTATTAATAAGCATCAATTCAACCTAAGATCATAGAATAAAGTGAAATAACTCTCTATTAACATTAAAAAAATTGATGTCTTATTTAACAACTACTACTCATTAATGTTAAGAATAAATAAAAGAACTTTTGAAATTGACCTAAGAGTGCAACTCTTAGATTTGAAACCAATCAGTGGCAATCCTTTCACTTATCATTTTGTTTATGAATTATATGATGTTTTATATGAATACTTTTGATTTTTCCTTTGAGGTGAAATCTCTAACTTGAAATAATAAAGAATTATAGAGATATAACGAGATTATAAGTCTAATTTACTAGATGTTTAAGCTAATCAGCCATAACATTTCATTTTGAATTGCTTCAATTTAAGAGTTAAAAGTTGGTCAATATGTGAGCTTTAACAACAACTATTTTGTAAAAAAATATGAAATTTTAAGTACTGTCTTGTTCAAGTTAGCCTTTATAAGCACTTTTCATGTCATCCCTAAAACTTTTATTTGTCATGGTTTAAACTTATCTATATTTATCAATCTAATTTAAAATTCTATATTCTTAGAATGTTTTGAGTCTCCTTCATTAGCTATACAAGTCAATAAGGTTTTTTTTTTTTTTATCAATAAAGAAAGTTCATAAATTTGTATCACATTTGATATTTTTTTAAACATCCAATTGGCTTTTTATGGTTGATAACCCATTAACCTTCTAGCTATAATAGATTTTGAAACTTAATCTGGCAATTATTGTTGTTAAACTTTGCTTTTTTAAAAAATCATTTAAATTCTAACTAAAAAAGAAAAATGAAATCTTACCAAGGATCATAGGTGTTAGAATTTTAATAGTAACATCTATAGTTCATTAACATTAGAGAGAGAAAGAGAGAGAAAGAGGCAAATTAGATTAATTATATCATTTAAGCATAATAAGAGATTGTAGAGGAGCATAATAAAGATTAGGGCTGCCAAATTCCCATATTTATATAAACTAACTACATTTTTTTTTTAAATGACATCCCCAATCTCACAAGCCCACCTATGCATAATTTGTTTAAGAGGAGAAGCTTTGCCTGGATCTAAATGAAGTTTGAATGGTACATATCATAATTGATTTGATATTTAGATAGATTTTCTTTCTTTTTTTATTATTATATGAGAATTGACAAAAAAAAAAAGATGGAGGTGTAAAAACATTTTAGAGAATTTAAACTTTGAGCAAGTTTCCATGCTAATCTAGGTTATGGATTTGCATTATAGAAAGAAAATCTATTACAACAAATATATTCTTTGGTGTGAAGGTTTGATTCTATTGCTTATTTTGTTATAATTTGGGTTTTTTTAAGGTGTTTTATGATATTGGTGTTATTATTTGATAAATTTGATCTATAATCAATCACTAATTTAATTCTCATGAAATATTATTTTCTTGAGATAAAATAAAATATAAAAAGATGATTGAATTTCTTTTTAATTTATTGAAAAAGTATTTAGGAACCAAAAAGACAATGTAAAAGAAGAGCCTACTATTTTATGTTTTTACTCTATAACCGACAACTTTGATTCTAGGATACTTACTTAAAATAGCCTCTGTAAATTTCTATTTATTGTTTATACAAACACTTGTAATCTATATGTGCGAAACATCTTTCAAAATTGAGTAATAATGTAGTTAAAATTTCAAAACTCTACCATATCAAAAGCCCTTTCCTCTTACAAGAACTCGATATTAATCCATAAAAACCCTCGCCATTTGATTTCCATTCCATTATCCCTAACAAATAACCCTCTTATTGCACTTAATATATCTACTCAAATAAAAAAAAACTCACACCATCAATATTTTTTCCATGGCATGCCCAATTTAAAGCCTTTATACTTGGATATAACCTACTTGATTATGTCACATGTGATAATTATTACTTATATCTACTCCATATCTCTATTACCAATCCCCAAAATACTCATTGGATAAGATGAGATAAACTTATCCTAAATGCCATTTTAGCATCTAATGCACTTATAGTCACCCTATTTATTTCTACTGCAAAACTATCTCAACAAGCATGGCAAAATTTTCATATTATATATACGAGAAAATCTTGCACTCGAGCAATACAGTTAAAAGAGAAACTCATAATGATTAAGAAATGAAATTAGGCAGTGCAAGAATACACACATACAGTAAAGACTCTAATAGATTAAATCTTTCCTGTTAATACCCTATTATAGAGGATGATTTAACCTTGAACATCCTCAATGGAATGGAAAATGAATTCCATCAAATCATAACACCCAAATGTGTAAGAGAAAAGATATTAGCATTTGAGGAACTTTATGATCTTTTTATTAGGTATGATACCAACCTCTTTCGCTTTGAAATCATAAATTAACAATTGATTATGTCAGCCAACAACTTAAATCGCCAACCTAGATTTTCATTTTGTGGCCAAAACTATAAAGGTTATTCAAAAAATTGGTTTAGTCAAAATGATGGCTCTTCACGGCAAGACTCTACTCATAACTCTCATTATCAATCTAGAGGCATAAATAATATGAAAAAAATTAATAGGTAGTGCAAGTACACTCTAAAGTGTTAATTTTATAAAGAGTTAGGCCACAATTCCAAATATTATCTATATTTTATAAAAAGTGCAAGTACACTCTCAATTATGCTACAATTTCACATCCAAATGACATAAAATATCTTATTGATTTAAAGGCTTCGCACAACATCATTGGTGATTTGGTCAATTTATTTGTTCACTTTAAATACAATGATATTGATGAAGTTATCATAAGTGACGATTTAGGTTTGCCTATGTCCCACATTGGTTCACTTGATCTCAAATCTCTCACGTGTACTTTTCAATTAAAAGACACCTTTTGTATTTCTAATATAGAAAAAAAATCATTATAGCCTATCAATTTACCTCATAAAACAATGTTTTTGTTGAAATACATCCCTTGTTTTTTCTTAGTAAGAATCAAATTATGAGGACGATTCTACTCAAAGGCACTTATAAAAATGATGTTTACACTCTCCTAAAATCATTGGAGAAGACTTCTACTAAAATGGTTGTAAATGTGCATGAATGAACATAAATAGATGGGTGGCACAAATATCTTGGACAACCATCTTAAAAAATTAATTGTCACCTTATTACAAGTTTTTCATTTGTAATAAAAAGAGAAGAACATGGCTCTCATCTTTGTACCTCATGTTCAATTAATAAAGCATACAAACAACTATTTCAGACAAATAGTTTTCAAAGTCATACCTTACTTGATTTAATTTACAGTAATGTTTGGGGTCCCTCAAATTCAATTAGCATTGATGGCTCAAGGTATTATTTGATTTTGATAGATCATTTTACAAAATATATCTTATTTTATCTGATGAAATGAAATCTAGGGTTAGCATAATATTTTCTCAATTTAAGTATTTTGTCAAAAATTGATTTCAATAAAAAAAATAAAAAGTATCTACTCAAATAATGGTGGTGAATTTGTTGCTTTAAATAAATAGTTTTCCACGCATGGTATCGGTCATTACACTACTGCTTCTCACATGCCACAATAGAATGGTGTATCCAACCATTTTTACTGTCATTTGGTAAAAATAGGTCTTACCTTTTTATATGATACATCTTTAGCTCTTTCCTATTGACCTTATATTTTTTCAACAACAGCCTACCTTATAAACAAATAACTAATACCCCTCTTACATTACAAATCATCCTTTAAAGTATTATTTCATTAACCACCAAACTACCTTAAGCTAAAAAGATTTGGCTACTTATATTTCCCTTTCATCAGGCCTCATAACATAAATAAGTTGCAACCTAAGGTAATTACATGTCTATTTGTAGGCTTTTCCCAACTCAAAATGCATATAAATGCCTTAACCCCAAAACCCAAAAACTTCATCTATTTAGGCATGGTTTATTAGAAAAAAACCCAAAAAATCCTTCTTTTTACTAGATTGAAAAACATGAACCAACTTTATGTTCTTTATCCATGATAGTTATGCCACTTATCACTATGTAATCTTTGTTAGAATCGCCACCAGTTACATCAAGAGGTAGCACCATTTCCGCATCATCTTTAGGTAGCGGCTCCACCTCCTTTTCTTTTATTTTTCAAGATATACAATTCTTAAATTCATGCTATAATTCCTCTTAATCACGTCAATATTTTCCTTTTTCTTTACCCTCACGTGCCACTTAAGCCTAAAAAAGCATGATAGTTCAATATGCATATCACATTGATCCACCTCTATCTGATTCTTATTGAACCCATATAATGACCAATTAGTCAATGAATAACATTCATAAACCCAAACAATAAAATTTTATGACCAAACACTCATTCTTACCAATTATTAAACCAACATGTATAGCCCAAGCACTCCGCAATCCTTATTAGAGACAAGCTATGTCAGATGAACTTATTTCCCTCTGTATTATGGTACATGGAGCCTTATTTCCTTACCCATAAATTGCAATCTTGTTAAGGAAAAATGGGTATTTCATGTGAAATAAAAATAAATTGGATGGGTCAGTTGGTTGTTTTAAAGTGAAGCTTGTCACTAAAGGCTTTCACTAACATAAAAGGCTAAATACAAAGAAACTTTTACCTCGATTATGAAACCTGTTATGATTAGAACTGTCCTGATAGTGGCAATATTGCATAAGGTGGTTATTAAGATAATTAGATGTCAACAATGTTTTTTTATATGAAAAATTGACTAGGACGATATCCATGGTACAACCACTAGCCAAATCATATTTGCAAGTTACGTAAAGTCATATATGGCTTTAAATAGGCCCTAAAAGCTTAGTCTTTAGTTTATAAACTAGCAATTATAGGTCTTGGCTTTCATAACTCCATAAATAAGTTACTTATTTTCATATAGAGTTAGAATTTTGTTACATGCTATTTATTAGTATATATGGATGATTTGGTTATCACTAGTAATAACACTTTTTTTATGTTTGAGATTATTACTTAACTTGGCAATCGATTTTCTTTAAAAGATATGAGGCAACTTTTTTTTCTTGAAAATGAAGTTTATTTCAACAAATTTTGGCATTTTTTTATCCCAACACACAAGTATATTGAAGATGTTCTACTTAAAACCAATATGATTGGTGTAAAAAATATCTTTATGTTGTTGTCAACTAACATATCCCTCAAATTGGTTGATGGTTCTTCACCCACAAATAGTACAAATTTTATAAGTTTTATCGGGGCCTTCAATACATGTCACTCACACATCCTGATATCTTTTTCTTAGTATATAAACTTTCACAATTTAAGCACAAGCTTATAATGACACATTGGACAACTGTTAAACAACTTCTTTGTTATTTAAAGCAAACTATCTTTTATGGAATTCACATTAGGAAAAAAATCTAGATTTGAACTCATTACATACTTTAATACAGATTGGACGAGTAACTATGATGACAGGACATCCACATAAACATGTATCAGGTTTCTTGGTGTCAATCATATCTCCTAGTGTTCAAAGAAGCAAAGAGTAATAGCATATTCATCTACTAAAATGAAATATAGAGCACTTGTTAATGCAGTTTCAAAGACATCTTGACTTCTCTTATTATTCAAAGAGCTTGACTTGCCATTACGTGGACAACCTAAGTTGCTATGTGATAACTTAGGGGTGACATATCTAAGTTTTAATCTTATAAAACACTCTTGAATGAAACATATTCATATTGACCTATACTTTGTTCGAAATATGGTACAATATGGAATCATCAATGTCCATTATGTTAACACACAATACCTGCTAGTTGATCTACTAGCAAAAGCTCTTTCATGAAAAAGGATAAAAAATTTAAGAGACAAGATTGACTTATCTCATGCAGCTCAATCTTACAAAGGTGTATAATAAAAGGGTCCTCAAATCATGAAAAATCCTCAAATCACACAACTAAAAATATTGCAAATTCTTAGCCTTAATTCAATGGTGTAACAATTATTGTATTCTTGTTTTTACTTTATAATTGATAGCCTTAATTCTAGGATACTTACTTGAAATAGCCTTTGTAAATGTTTATTTATTTTCCATACAAACACTTGCAATCTATGTGTGCAAAATCTTTCAAAATTGAGTAGTAATACAATTAAATTTTCAAAACTCCATCAGAATTGACGTGTTTGAGTAATTTAGACCTACTTTATTGATGAAATGATCAAAGAGATTCATGATAAAAACATAAGAGATTATAAAAAGTATCATAAAATTACTCTCTCATCTAAAATCTCAAAGCAACCCAAAAATCATTTTTTATCTTCTCTTTGTGACCACCAAAGTATAGAGTATGAAAACATTTATAAATAAATCTTACCCTAAAATATAACAAGTTTATGTCTTTATATAAATTAAATATAAGAGTATTACTTTTCTCACGTATACCTATAATTTAAGAAAAAACTTAACACAATTGTTACTTTTAGGTCTTGTTAAATTCCATGGGAAACAAACATTAACATGGGACTTGTGTAACTTTACCAAGGAACGCAATTGTATTTCACCATACTACAAGGAGAATTTGTCTTATACAAAATATTGGCACCTTCCCAAAAGAGACAGAATTAATTCAGTTAGACTATCTGCTAAAAATGAAATAAAATAAAATCATTTACAACCCCAGCCCGTAAAATTCTTTACACTAAAATTTATTAAAATAAAAAAATGAATGCCTGTCAACCAAGCCGAACTCCTGTATTGTCCTGATTATTGGATGTTTTTGTAGTTCATTATTTTTTTCGCTGTACAGGCCCCTGTATATGCATGACTGCAATTAGTTTCTTCGGCAGTGTCTTATCATGAAGCCTTGCTACTGGTTCCTCTTGTAGCTGCAAGAGCTTTCTTCATGTGGATATTGGTCTCTGTCAGTTTTGCTTCCAAGGGCTCTACTTTTACCATGCCACCTTTTTTAGCTAGATCTCGCGGCTGCAGCTTCTCCGGTGATGATTCTCTTCAATTTTATTCCTTCGCAAGCATTGGCCTAAATTTGGCCTTAATTTGTTTTCTGCATTTGTATATATAGTTTGTCTTCAGAATGACTAGAGGTCTGTTTTGATTTTGCTCTCTAACATGTTGCCCTGCCAGTGGTGCAACGTTTGTCCATAACTTTCCTTTCCTCAAAAGACGCTATAAATCAATTGTCTTTCAAAAGAAAAGTACGGTTGAATTAAGTTTATGATTTATTTTATTTTAATTTAATTTTTGTCGTGTGTCAATGGAAAGTTTCATATTAGGGCACTAATACGTACAGAGGATAATCTTCTGCCATGTTTTTTTAATCAACCCTCTCTCCCATTTCTTTAAGTTGCTGTTTATATATATCTTAAGATTACAGAACCTAATATTTTAGATAATATGAAGACTTAATTCTAACTACTGAGCTGTTTTTAGGAGACTACTTGATTAAAGTAAGATGAAATTTGGGATGGCTCTCGGCTGGGAGCTGGTCCATACCATACCTATAAGCTTGAACACGGCGGTCTCTAAAGTGCTTTCCAGAAGACGAAGTACACAGGAGATTAATTTAGCAGGCTTCTCTTTAATTAAACCTCAAACTTCCATCAATTAATCAGAGGAAAGAGACACCTTGATCAGCTCAAATGAGTGGAACCATGAATTCCTTACCTTATGAAAGAATGGTATATTTGGAAAAAGCTATACATGCTAATTATGAACTTAGCCTGCATAAATTCAAGCATGCAAAATCTCTCCATCATAAACTGTGTTTTAATGTTCATTGAGCTTTGTTTCTGTACATAATCATTAATATATTTTATCCTAATCTTCAAATACATCACATTTACATCATGTACACAAATTCATTCTTACACCCCACTCTAAGCTTTTCAAAGCTCACAACTCCAAGTAACAACACTCTAAAAATTTATCTCCACCGACAATTAATAGATTAATCAAGGTATAGATTACTTTACACAAATAATATATATATATATATATATATATCCTATTTTATTTTATCTCCTTTTTCAGCTTATCTGTATATGTCAAAATTTATCTATCAGCCCAACTTGCAGTAACAATAAAGTACTAATTGATCATAACAACACTCCAAACAAGCTGAATCAGCGATACCTTAAAACCAAAGCTAGAAGCTTCTCAAAATGCACATCCAAGGTTGCTGGAAAACATCATTCTTAGTAATTTGTTGGACAACCCATGACTTCAAGCTTCTTAATTTTAACATCTCACTGTTTCTTCAATCCTCTCAAAAGCCGAGTATAACTCCTAAGATTTTGGGAAAAAGTGAAATAACAGACTAGGGCATGCACCTTATTGAAGGCCATAGCCGCAGACGGTGGTAACCCTAGTTGGTGGAAAAGGTTGTGCAAGATTGAGGAAGCTGTGGAGATCCAGGTATTCCACTAGGTGCATTATGGTTGGTAGCCCCATCACTACCCCTTGGTGTACCCATAAATGTTGAGATAGCTGCTGCTAAGGCTGCTGTGAAGTTTGGGTCAGAAGCAATGGCTGCGGTAACTGTCTCAACCATTGAAGCATGCCGCTGCCCTAATTGCACGGATGGAATTGCAGGTAATTTAGGAGAGGCATAAAGTGGGTGCCCTAGGAGTTGTGGGAAGCCATGCAAAGGAAGAGGGAAAGTGGCTGGAGAAGGAGAGGTGCGGTGAAATGGCATTGTAGTGTTTGGGCCTTGCGTCAAGTCCAGGGTTATAGTGGGAAATGGTGCAGAAGCAGATAGGGTAGCCATTGTTGATGCGTACGGAAAAGAAGGGTAGAAGCTACTACTTGATGACAGGCCTTCTTTGCTAGTGGTTGAACCTGAAAGGAGCATCGCTGCCGCAGCTGAGGTAGTACTTGCCATAGCTGTAGCTGCTGGGGGAAGAGGGTGGTTGTGGTTTCCTTCATATGTCGTAATGAGAATGGTCTTGTCTTCTGCACATCTTTGCACCTGTTAAAATAAAAACATGAAAAATATCAGTAAACCAGCGATCCAACCTCAACGGTTGATCAATATATAATTGAAGTCAGAATACAGCTAGATCACCAAAAAAAAATTGTATTCTTAACTTTATGGTCTGTTTAATTTAGAAGGAAATGGGAAAATTAAAAAAAAAATCCATTTAGATGGTCCGCCATTAGTTATTAAGCCTACAAGAAATGTAATTTATCATATACTAAAAGAAAATACAGCTTACCAATACCGACTATCAGTATTTATTGACCAATAAGTGAACACGATGAAGTAACCCGCACCGTCATAACATTAATTATTGAAAGTTGAAAGTCGTTGTATTAATCAATTTGTTGCTGACACTTATTTACCTGCTTGCGGACCGGGCATCCAACAGCCATGGTGCAACGATAGTAGGCACGGGGACAAGGGTTACCTTTGGCCATCTTTTGACCATACTTCCTCCACTGGCATCCATCGCTTATCTAAATATTTAAACCCAAAAATTCACTGATCCGATTAATTCATTTAAATTGTGATTACTTTGCAGCACAGAAATGTATAATAATTTTTTTAATAAATGTAAATTATTGCTCACCAAAGGGGCATCCGATCTTGCTCGAACGGACACTCTAGCCTTCCTGAAAGGCACCTCTGGTATTTGCTCATCAGGCTCATCAGGCTTCTCATGTTCTAGTTTTGGACTTTTAGGGGATCCCCAGCTCTGGGATGTTTGATCAAGGCCATCCTCAATTGAAGCTCGTTTCCCTAACATTTGAGACTTCGTTCCCACTGTATTTGTTGAAGAGACCAAAACTTCTTGCGTTTTGTCGTCGGATACCGAAGGATCATTGACATCTAAAGTGACAGATGGCCTTGGCCGTGGGTCCACTAAATGTTGAGCTGACATTATGGAACCTGGTGTGTCATTTAGCTCCCGTTTCTGCATCAAACATTAAAATGATTCAATGCAATGAAAAAGATATCAAAGAGTTCCGCCAACCATTTACGAGAAAAAAACTGATCCTCATATTTTGCTCATATCCCATTAAGTGAAGATAAATTGGATATCTAAATTAACGAGAGATTCAAGTTTTGGACCATCTGGTTGCATCCAATGAATACCATGCTTCTTAACTAGCGCGGGGGGGCGCAGCCCAAGCGAAAAAAAGAAAAGGAAAAGGAAAAGGAAAGGCAGTAGTATTCTCTTTATAGGTATCCGCAATGGAACATCTTATATATATAATCAACTGCAATCACCGCGAGGCAGATTACAGGCTGAGGCTCGTGATCCCAGTATCAAAAAGATCTGGGACAAATCTTTAAGGTGTATCACCCCTGCAAACACATGATCATATGGAAGCAAGTTCGATGATTGGCAAATAGAAATTACCTATTTAAGATGTGTGAAGAAACTTGGAACTGTCTCGTTATCAACCTATCCAGCTAGGTGGTTTTGGAACAGAAATGGCCTAAAACATGTCTACTGAGATATTGAAAAGGTGATACTCGATCAAGTAATCGCACTTGATTTCCAATTTAAGGGAAGCACGTTACTCATTTTTTATAGATAAAACGGGCCCTTAATTAATTGCAAATTGATTAATTATATATCTCACCATTCTAGGAGTTCGTGTGTGCGTGTGCGTGTGTATTCACACGTAACTGATTTAAGCAAATTAATCAATCACCTGCTCTATCCGATTCCCTTGTGTCTGTTTTTGCGTTGCCATGATTAATTGGGCTTGCAGGTCCTTGTAACTTTTGGTAATCTGATCCAACAAGCTTCTCAGCTTCTTATTCTCATCATGCAGTCTCTCTAACTCTCCTTGCAGTCCACTCAGCTGCAAAGCCAAATCCCCTTACTTAAGAAATCCAAAATCCTTTGAATTAATGTCATCGGAAACACAAAAGACTCTGTAAGTATTAAAGTGAAAACTCACTTCATCATTATCGGGGTTCTTGACATTTGCTATTATTGAAATCCCGGAACTTGAAGTTAACAGATTCAATCCGGTCTGTAACACAATAAATTAAGTCAATAACAAGTGAACACAAGTATGAAACACCTCCTACATACAAATATTGGTAAATAGTAAATAAAGCATCATGGCCATGGCCTTCAAAACCTAACCTTTGGCAAGTGACACATTAAAAGCGAGTGAAAAAAGTAGGAGGAAAGAAACAAATCAAGAGCTAGATAGACATAATAAAGAAAACCTTACGTTTATGCTAGAATCAACTAGACTTGATGATCCAATAGTACTAATCTTCTTCTCTTGATCAGTACCTGGAAATTCGCTAGTCCTATCAGTAGAAAAGAAGTCAACTTCTTTGATTATGGGCCTGGTATGATCACTCGAACTGTCATTTGAGTGATCGGAAACACCTGGGTTTTGCCGGAGAAAGTCACCGGAGTGGAAGAACACCAATTCACGGCCTTGTTTATCCATGAGTTAAACGACAGAGAGGGAGAAACAAATTAGATATTGTGAGCGTAGTAGTTGAATAGGCTTTTCAACGAGAGGTATTTGTATTGTTTTGTTAGAAAATAAATAAATAAAAAGACTAGGAGACTAGAGATGGGACGGATCCAGAATATAATTACAAGTACCTGAGAGAAGACCCAGCCGTTATTTTCGCGGGATCGGTGACGTCTCTGTTGTGTCAGGATCACGTGGCACCATATGAGAGGGGGAGCATGCTGCAGCCGTGCAACTTGTAACATGACACAGTAACTACATGGCAGTGTGATGGATAAGTAGGGTAACTAGATTTGCGAAATATTATTATTATTTTCAACTGGACTGCCTGGATTGAGCATTCTATCTGCTGACGAATATCTGAAAGTGTGTTAACTTTATTTTCACGAAAGTATTTTATTTTAAAAAATTATTTTTTTAATATTTTTTATAATTTTTTAATGTAGATATTGAAAACAAAAAATCTAAAAAAATATATAATAATTTCTTAAGTAAAAAAATATCAAATTTTTAATTAATTTTATATAAAAAATATTTATGGGAGATGCCATTGATTCCCAAACATAATGGTAAGAATATAGTTATTTTGATAAAAAAAGATAATGAAGATAGTTTAATTAAAAAAATCAAGTTAAATATTTAAATGAAAAAATAATTATATAGTTTCTATTTGGAATTGGGGTGGAGGTTTGTGTTTTAAAATGTTTTTTTTATAAATATATTAAAGTAATATATATGTTTTTTATTTTTTTAATATTAAAAAATTAAAAAATATAAAAATAATAGAAATTTTAAATAAAAAAATCTAAATTTTAATCCAAAAATATTTTCACCGAATACCAAGTTGTTAAGTTGCTGTTAATGATAACGGAATGGGATTTCATTTGACGGAGATTAAGATTAAGTGTGGGAAGGTCTCCCACGTGGGGTGGGGACCGCGTCTCTACGGGTCAACGCAGTTGACGGCACGGCTCTATCTAACGGTGGTTAGAATAAAAGGGTGATGATCCTAGAGAGAGAGAGAGAGAAGAGAAAATACCTAATCCCACTGACTTCTAAAGCCATTTTTTTTATTAAAAAAAAGGGTAACGTCCTCACGTCATTATTTGGGATCTGTCCATGTCAACCAAAGCTATTATAGGAAAACCTCTCTCTCTCTCTCTCTCTCTCTCTCTCTCTCTGTATAGAAGAACTGTGGGCCTTAATCGACTCGGCAGCCTACAAGGCTTGAATATCCTGACCGAGCTAGCAAAAATAAAATTAAAGAAGAAGAAGACGAAGAAGAAGAAGAGCCCCGTTTTTTCACTTTGAAAAAGCTTCAATTTTGAAGAGTAAATATGATACAACGCCCCCCTTAAATTGAGACTAATTGTTAAATTGATGTGATTTTTATATGAAAATTTATCAATATATTTTTATATATTATCTTGTTTTTTTAATTATAATAAAATCAATTTTAGCTAGTACGGACCAATTTAACATTTAAAAATAATAATAATAAATTAAAACATATCTTATTTTTAGCATTTATTTTTTAATGTTGGTGTGGTTATTTTTGTTTTGTTTTATTTTATCGTCTCCTTGCTAGCTCTTTATTAAACTCTAACTCTATTTTTTTTAATAAGACTCATATAGATGACCCAGTCACTGGAAGAATTTTAAAACATTTCAGCTTTAGTACTGTAATATTTCAGTTAAATGGATGTAATATTAAGCTGTAGATATTCTTCAAATACTAAATTTTTTCAGTTTTTTTATAGATGCTTTAATTAAAAAATTCGAATTTATCTTAAAATGATATAATTAAAATATTTTGCTATTTAATAATGGTCAACTAATATCATGTATTGATTTATGAACGTGAAGATCAAAGACTAATGCAACCAAAACTGTAAGCAGAAGGGGCAAGAAAAGTTTACTCTCCATCTCCTATACATTGCGCATCAAAATGCAAATAAATATAATAAATATTTTTCAATTAAGAATTTCAAATTTCCTTGTCTACGTGATGTGTTTCAATTCTCAATCTTCATCCATAATTAAGTACTAAATTATATGTCCAATAAATATTAACCTTATAAATATGATTTTATAATCTTGAAAAAAAAACTCCCCAAAAAATCCCACAAAAATATTTCTTGGAAGAAAAGCCTCCAATTTAAAAAAAGGCATTATTAAAAAAAGTAGGAGAGAAACCATTGCAATTATTCTACAAGAGTTTGACAAAAACTAAGATTCTAAAACCATATAAAAGGTTATAATCCTAAATAATAGGGGAATAGGAAAAAACACTCTTATATATATTTTAAAAAGATCTACTAATAATAATTTGATGAAATTAATCAACACACCAACAGGTAAAAAATCAACTTCACAAAAAAAAACTAAATAGAAAAAATAATTAAAATTCAAAATTAACTAGAAAAATAATTGAAATAAAAAATAGCATATTCTAGGCCTAATTTGAGGATATTTCAAATCTCAACTCATTATAAATAATCAATTTTTCTATAGAACTGAATATGTAAAATTATCTAATGAAATTTAAATTTGATTTAACTGTTAAATTTAAAAATATAATTATTTTTATTAGACTATAAATTTGATAAGTCTGTACTTCTTCAAGAACTTTATATTATTTATCTAGTCTATAAATACATTCTCAATTGAATTTAAAAAAAAAGGCTTTTTCTATACCATTATTATTATTATATGTCATCAAAAAGTTTTTATTTTTCTCTATTCTATGTACGAAAAAGTAAAGGAACTAGCTAGATTCAATTTTCAACATTATTCAATTGTGTAGCAAAAAAACCAAACCATATATTTAAACGGTAGCTCTATACGTACATCATACACACACACACACACTCAGTGTACGCATGGTATCAGTTATGAGAGGAAGTTTTAAGAAATTGACACGTCACCGTGGCTTGGTCTAGTCGCAAAGGTTTGTTGGCTGACTTCTTTAGTCCTCGTTCACTTGCAAGGCAATTCCGTCGACTATACCACTATTTTTCTTTTCACTACTTTGGCTTCTAATTAGAGAAAAGTACTATTGAGGGCTCCACAGCCAATTGGAAAACCCTAGCATGTGTGAACAGCAGATGGTAGAATATTTCTGACCGAATGAGCTGAGAAACTTTGAATGCCTGATGAACTAGCGGGCGTTTCTTTGCGTCTTTGAAAGTGGGAAGAGGACCAGAAGTTAACAGCCGTATCAACGGCTAGACTTGTTAGAATCTGTAGAACGAAGACAATGCAGCGAATGGTCATGAGAATTGAAACCAGATTAATACAGCGGTCAAGAATTCCTGCAGAATTATGATTTTTTTTAATGGGAATTTACATGTTAATAAAATGTAATAGTGCAAGGAGTTTTTGTGATTTTTTTATTGGGATTTTTATAGGTCGTAGCACGGCGGCATCGAATGGGATATGTCCTTTTTGTAGGGGATCTCGTCCTGGACAGTATTTTCGATTTTAATGAACGTAATTGCTTGTTGTTAGCATAAGGAAAACTCAACCTCAACTGTCCTCTCCCCATATTGCCATTAAAAATCTGTATGGAACTTTGTACCGAGCTATGGACTGTTTCTTAATGCCCTAATTAATAACCATTTTAAAGATCAATCAAAGTTTAGCATTTTTCTGGTAAATAAATCTGTGCTTTATCTTATCATCTAGAATAAAAATATATATTCCTAAGAAACTAGAAAAAAGTAAAAAAAAAAAAAATTATTAGGGTGCCGGTTATGATGGGTGAATAGAATGCTTAGAAGCCTCTACAAGAGGGACTTAATTATTTGGCCCAGGTATATGTCAAAACTACAAAAAAATACCTAACGAAGTCTTTATTTTTATATTTCGGGTTATTCATAAGTAATATATAGTAATTACAAAACCAAGAAATTATTAATTGAAGTAACTAAGCAAGGATCAAGTTTGGTGACCGTATAAGTTGATTGCCCCTTGTTTTAGAATTACGGACGGTAACCTTTAATTGTTTATTATTTCACTCACTAAGAGATCGCCTGATTAATTTGGAAGAAAAATGAGCCTCAGGTAATACACACGTCATACTTAGCTGTGGTTAGGTGATATACGTACTGAAATTCCAACTTTGAGAACTAAGAATTAGGTTTTTGTACATCTTTGAGTTAACATTATTGACTGTACTGCACTCTAAAAGGCGAGCAATAATACACGGTCCCTTGTATTTAATATCTAATTTAAACAATTCATTGTACTATTTTTATATTTCATATTGCAATGCCAAGATCTCGGTATTATATATATATATCGACGGAAAGATATCTCAATAAGTTTTTCGTTTGATATAGAAAGACATCTCAGTGCATGATTACAACAGCTGTGCTAAAAAAATGGTTGGTTGAAAATCTCTAATTCATCAATGCATCGGCATCATAATATGAACTACTTGTTTTGTCAATGGCATTTTTCACAAGTTGCTTGGAATGTTCAAAGATCTTCGGGTGCCCAATAAAATATTAAAGGAACTGAAACAGCAGGGAAATTTCAGCCCTCTTCAAGCAATGAAAATCACTTGTCCATGGAAAATTTCAAAGAAGGGCTAATTGGTTTATGCTACTTTTTGCAATTTCATGATATTTCCTGGCTTCTCTAGTTGTCAGTCATTGGCAGCGTGACTCTGACGTCATCTTTCTTCTGATACTAACCAAACCATGAGTATGGATGATCAAGACTTTATTTTCTAATTTTTCTCTCTTCTTGTGGATTGATTAGATGGTTAGTATCAAGAGTCTCATAGCTCTTATTTCTTGGTCTCCCCATATTCATATATGTTGAAATGGAATGCTAATTGCTCTTCTATTAGTAAGTCTGGTCTAGCTGGTGTCGAAGGGGTTTTTTGGTGATCATAAAGGTTTGTGTTGGGTTTTTTTTATGCTTTGGCTGGAATCAATGATTCAAATGAAGCTGAGTTATTAGCTAAGATTAAAGTTTGAAATTATCATCTTCATTAAAGGAATTTTTTTGAAGTAAAATTCATCTTTGAATATAACTCTACTAATGTGATACTGGATGAATAAGCCATATATATGAGTCCATAGAGATTTCATGAGATTTTCATCCTTGCAACTCGTTTTTCTTTTTATTTGGGTTTTGTGTGTCTCTGATCACGTTTTGCTTCATGTTAACCATTGATAGATTTGCAAAACAAGTATCTCAATTTAAAAGTTTGAAATAATATATAAGGTTTGATTTATATTATATTTTTTTAATATATATATAAAAATTATATAGATTTGAAATTTATACAGACTCATATTTATTTTGTATTTAATTATATTAATTAAAATAAAAATAATGAGATTTAAACTTGTAATTATTTATCATCAATACTTTAATATTATATTAAAAATATATTAGATAAGATCTCAAAATATAATTTATGCTTTAATATTATATTAAAAATATACTAGATAAGATCTCAAAATATAATTTATTTTATTATTTAATAATTATAGCTACAAGTTATGACTTTGTGGTACCACTTTGATTTTTCAAGATATTCTATTGCTGCAATTAATTTTAGGTGCTCTCCATCCCATCTTGATTGTGTCATTGATGTATCTGTGGAGGCTATTATGGTTGCCTTCCAGTTATTATCAGTGTGGTGTTCTTTGCATAGAATGAATGATTGCATGGTTTGGAAATTGTACTTTGGGGTTTCTTGTTCATCAATCTTGCTTGTCTTTGTTTTTTACGGAACTTTTATTTCTACATATTAGTGTCGGTTTTCTTGTATGCCTCTTCCTTGACGCTTTCTTGCAATCTTTTGCTTATATATATATATATATAAAGCAGATAGATTTCATTACAATACTCTTGACAGATGTTAATTTGCGCAATATTTACCAAATAAGGATACAAAATAAAAGGGCATCGAGGTGAAACTTCAACTGGTACAATCACAAATTATATTTACAACTGCCACTGTATGTTTATTTCACATGATTTTATTTTAATTTTTTATAAATTGAGAAAGGAATATTAACCTAATGTTTTACTTATTATATATAGATATTTTTTCAATCTTCTTGCCCTAATTAAATGCCGGTGTTTATTTTTAAGAAATTAGTTCTTTGATAATTTTGTATGCTGACCTTTAATCTTTGATTAGGGACCGAAATAATGGCTTTAAAAATCTTTCATTTTTTTTAAAAAAAATTCTGTGCATATTGATATGTATATATATTTTAGAAACATTCTTGTAAATTTGACGAGTAATTATTTTCACAAGTTTTTAAATACATTAATTTACTAAATTCAAAGAAAACTTTACCTTATCATTTCATAAATATTAGTGAAATATTTTAACAAAGGATGCCGATTCAAATAAAAAGCATATTGTTACCTAAAATCACTTTGTGAATTTTTTGTTTTTTATTTTTTGAAATGATTAAGAACTAATGAAAATAATATTAAGAACTAATATAAGTAATGTATTATAAACTTTATCTTATTATTTCCTAAACCTGAACATATCATTAACTATAATGTGTTTACTAATCTTAGATAGCACACCCTTTCTCTCTGTGTACACACACACACTATTAGTGTTGCAAAATCCCACCTTCCAAAATTTATTTTAGATAAATCCCAAGTCGATTTGGACTTGAAAATCTCGTTAATTATTCAAGGATAGTCTCTTTTTCCCGCGGGGTATGTAATTTAGGTATGCTATATATGCCTATCTGCATTTCCAAATTCAATGATTAAACTTGTATATCTCAGAAAATCAAGCTGTATATCTCAGTTTTGCTATATCGTCAACAATGACCTTTAGACCGATCATTTAGCTTAAGTGTATATATATATAAAATAAAATTTAAAAGTTCTCGCACAGTCAACACACATCATGCTAATCATCAGCATATAGTTTATTCAAAAAAATCCCAGTTTAATTGGTCAAGATGTGGAAAATTTTGGTCAATCGTGGAAGATGCTCTATTTGATACTGAAACCCTGCACAGCTGGAAGGTCCTTCTCGTTAGCTAGTAAAATATACGGCATTGAGAATGATCAGTTGTCTCGGGCTCTGCACAAGAAAACTAGGCCAGATCTTTATTTTCCACGTGAAGACATCCACAAGTCAATGATGCTTAGTTAATTTATTAAGTTAGATACAAACATCTCCGTCATCATCTTCTTTCTGCATCTATAATTTTGAAAAGGAGGCCTACTAGTCTAACTTGCATCACATGATATGCCACTGACTTAATTCCTTTTTAATGTCCACACCCCTTTTTCTTTTCTTTTCTTTTTAGAAAGTTTTTGGCAATCGTCTAAAATTAAGGAGTTTGTTTATATCAGCATAGCCTAAATTATGTTGAATGAATCCGCTGTATCCTATAGGGCTGGAAAGTTACATCCCTACGCAAAGTCTAATAACTCAAACAACTTGTTTTAGGGGATATTAGAATAATCTATTAATTCCGTGAGAAACATGGGCTGTGTAGATTAAGATTCGTCCTCTGTTAGGGAGAAAAGAAAAGAGGAAATGGAAAAAATAATTCAGAAGCTATATCTCAGACATATTATTCTCTAATATATAATTTATTTTCTAATATATCTTCTTAAATTTTTTTATTCTTAAAACTTATAAATATTCATACTTTTTTTTATTTAATTTTTATTAAATAAATAAACACGGTGATACTCAAACTCATAATCATTTAGTTATTAAAATTTTGATTTCATATTAAAACAATAATATAATCTCAAAATTTAAATTATTAGATAAAATTTCAAAATATAATTTATATTATTTTTTTATTACCATGCTAACATCATCAAACCTAAAAAAACTCAGAGATTGAACGTCCTCGATGCTCCCCGGTCCTCATGGTGAAAATTTTACCTTGAACATAAAAAAAAAAAAAAAGCGAGGTTCCTGAGTTGTATGGGTATATCCAGATAAGAATGTGATTTTGTGTGGTCGGAGAATAGAGAAGGTGATCCAGGTTGGGAGAAGATTCTAATAGATGGAAGGGATGTTAATGGGGTGGGAACTAATTAAGGATCGTGGGCATGTCACATGCAACGTTTGCCTTTGAGTCAACACATAACGACACGCAAATTCGCTGAGAGATGGAATGGTGAGGCAATTAGTAAACAGAATGCGGCGACTCTTGAAGTTGGCTGGGAGCTCGAAGAGCAACAGCTACAAATCCACCTCAGTTCAGAAAAATGGCTATGGATGATCAATATATCTATAAACAATAATGACCCAGCAATCAGGGCATCCGCCTTTGCCCGCACGTTCAGCCTCAAGGAAGTCAAGACTCAACTTTCCCGTGTATCATCAACGGCTTAATTAATTAAGCCTTGATAGAAAGGTACATTAAAAATTAACACTTGGTAACCTTAGGGATAAAGTTGCCTACTCGATAACATTGTAAATCAGATAATAAGTTGGATGTATCTATATAGTTAATACTTCAATTAATTTATAACTCATTTACCCGACTTCAAAAAAAAAAAAAACAGAGAGGATAACTCATTTACAAGCTCCAGTGCTGGATGGTACTCCGAGCATAACCAAACCCAAGTGCCTTGCCTTTCATATAATACGTTCCGCACTACAGAACTTTTGGTCAAGATATGTTTGCATGTGTACGTGGCATGGGACGACTTGGTACTTAAGGGAGATTTTATTAATGGTGTGCTGCAGTTTTTTTATTATTATTATTAATATGGTTGTTTAGGTATCTCGACTAATTCTATAAGTCTTAAAGTTAACAATCATATATATTTTTATTGACCCTAAAGTTTGTATGACTCGAACTGATAACCTCTAGAAAATAAATTTAAAACCTGACCAGTTAAACTACACTTCTCGATATTGATATGATGTCATATTACTTTAATTGCACCTTTTTTATCCGAAGAGGCTATTTAATTTTATTGTGGTAGGAATACAATCACTCTAACTGTCATGACTCAAATTCTAGATCCCCCAAAGTTGATTCTAAATTAAAAATATATATAATTTTTTATTTAAAAACCCAAAAAAATTAGAAATTTAAAATTCAAAAATAGTTAGGGACATGAGAAGATAAGTTTTCGAATTGTAAAAGATCAAAATACCAGAAAGATAGCCAGATTAAAATATTTTTACAAAATGAGATGAAGAAATGAAGAAAATTGAGGTTGAAATCAAAACTTAATACCAAAATTGAAAGAATTAATTAAGTTTAAAGACTTAATTAAACTTCTAACATGTTTAATTGAATTATTTAAAGATTTAGTGGAAAAAATTAATTTTAAAAGTGAAATTGAAAATAATTAGAAGAACTAATTAAGTTTAAGGACTGAATTTAACTTTTAATAGGTTTTTTGGATACACTAAGGATTCAATTGAAGAAAAATCAAGTTTGGAGGTCTAATTCACATCAGCAAATATTAGAGGAATAGGGATACATTTAAAATTTTAAAAGGCTAAATTAGTGCAATCAAAAGGTTTAATTGAAAGAAATTTAAAGATTAAAAACTAGTCGAAAGTCAAATTAAAAAATTTCAAGATCAAAGATTACTTTGTAAAAAGTCCATAAAGTTTAAGGGTTTAGTTGAAAAAAACTAAGAATGTAATTGCAAGGAATCTAAAAAATTATGACTTATTAAACGCTTCATTTTAAAGTTTCAAGGGTCCAGAGACCAGATTAAAAAAGGATTATAATTTTACTATTTATTTTCTTCTTCCCACCAAAACAAAAGAAAAAAAATGCTAATTGCTAACCTTTCAGCTCTAATTTCTCCCTCACCTTTTCACCACACCACATAAATCTCATGCCAACTTACATCCTAGTTAATGTGCTTTACTCTAAACTAAGATTGCAACTCTTATTGCGTTAAAAAAAAACTTGTATATTATCTCTTAAAATTACTACCTAACACTGTTCCACATGTAAAAACAATCTTGTGTACTTTGTTTATCTACTTCAGAGAACTAGACAAGCATTTGTCTATAGCTTCAATTAATGGTAAGGATCTATTCCTAAATATTAATGGTTTAAGAGAACCCAGCTCATAGGTTCTAGATCCTTTTTCTTATGTCCTTCTTGATTTCTTTTCATATTAATCCTATATCAGAGTTGTAAATTTTTAAATAAACATACACTCCCCTTAAAAATACTTTATTTTTTTAATTTAGCTATTATTTAGAATCATAATTGAAGTGAGTTGATATTTAAATAATTTTTTAATTCTATATCAAATGAATCATTCTATAAACATTTTAATCTTTTAATTTGAGAACTGGTTGATCCAGGACTTGGATTGGTTTGGATTGAAAAAAATAATAAAAAATTTATTAATATGGTCAAAACTCAACCATTAATCATTAACTTTTATTTTTTATAAAGAATTTTTTGTTCAAAATAATATATTTTTAAATTTTTTTTAAAAAATTATTTATATAAATCAAAATCAATCATTTTAACTTATAACTCGAGTTACACTGAAAGCCAACCCCATGTCAAAGTTTTAAAATTGTACTTGAATCAAGAAATTTTAACCTTCCTTGCATTGGTAACCCAAGATTTTGGAGGGGGCAAAAAAAGGAGTTGAGAGCCTTAAAAGTTGCATCACGGAAGTTGACCAAAATTAACACTTCATGCCTTTTGGTTTCTTTCCCGGGGTAGGGGCTCGGTCGAGGCAGCTGCAGAGCGAACGTGACGTATGTTTCTCGAAATTATTTCAACATATTTTTATATAATATTGATAGACCAATTGAGCAAACCAACGGAGTATCATATACGGAGTTTGAGCAATTCAATGGTGAAAAGGAGTTGAACTGTTGAAGTGATGTCAGAATCTACAGAATTTCTCCCTCGTCTTACTCGAGGCTTCCCAGCTTGCATACTTAAATTGATGTATGTGTTTGATTTTATATATAAAAAAAAAAAGTTAGGCTGAATAAAGTAACTCGTATTAATTAGAAACTGGTAGCATAATTAATCTTCAATATCTTCGAATAAGATTATAGGATTATTAAAATTTAATTTTTTTTCTAAACTATCTTGAAAATGTATTCACAATACTGAATATATTTAAAGTATAATTTTTTCTGGGCTCACTCATATGTCGGCAGGCATAATTAACTTAAAATCAATGCCTAAAAGTCAATAATATAGAAAATAAGTTCCGTTGATCTGAGGAAAATGCTAGAGATACGTTGCCTCTTTAAATATATAAAAACATGCCATTAATTATTTAAGGGGAGAAGCTTCTCTATAAGGCAGGTAATAGGAAGAGGGAAGTCAAAAGGAGATACCACAAGAAGGGTGCGATGTCCAATTGCGTGTGGGACTCATCCTATGTGATGGAAACTGCCAAAGAGATGCTTTTCCTGTATCTTTCCCTTGTTCCTTCAATTTTAGCTTCGCATGTTTTATTTATTTTTATATTTTATTTTCCTCCATTTGCCGATGCCCAGTAGGGATTTGGAAGGTGAACTCTCCCTACAAAGTCACGTTCAATTTATAGTGGACCAAATTGAAGGGATATCAGCGAGCAAAAGGGCCATTCCTTAGCAGGAAGATGGGGGAGGGGTGGGGGAGAGAATCTTGAGATGTATAGTTTCATGGTTGAGATTTTAAATTTGTTTTTAGAGATTCATAGTTGAAGTATTATAAATTTTAAAATTATTAAAAATTTATAAAATTGTTAATTTTAGAATTTGAAAGAATTAATTAAGATGTACATAAATTAATCTAAATATTTAGATATTTATGATAAATAAAAATAAAATAAAAAGAAAGTGGGGGGGAGGAGGAGTGGTAATCTCATTTTCAAGGCTGGAGACTTTATATTCATAGGTCTCTTTAATGTCCTAGTTGTTTGATTGAACTTCAATGGGGCAATTTTGTCGGCTATTTTGTCGTTTCTATAGTTAATTTATGTGCGCGGAAAGGGATGTTAGGCTGAGGTTGACTTCTAGTACCCCTTACCATTACACAAAATATATAGCGTCTGTCCTTTTTACTGTGACATTAGATATGGTTTACAGTGTTAAATTACTATTTTATAATTGAGTTGAAAAAATATGAGTCCAGGTTGCGGGAGTGATTTGATGTTTTTTAATAATTCATTGATTATTCAAAAATTAATTAGGGTATCTGAATCTTTCCTAAATTTTTTACGTAATAAAAGTGTGTTCTTACCTCTAAAATCAATAAGATTTAAAGCGGTTAATCAAGGGAATTTTTTTATCTTTCAATAAATTTTAAAATTATTAAATTTTTTATCTCTAAAATTAATTAGGGTATCTTAATCTTTCCTAAATTTTTTATGTAATAAAAGTGTGCTCTTACCTCTAAAACCAATAAGATTTAAAGCGTTAAATAAAGTAATTTTTTTATTTTTTAGTAAATTTTAAATAAATTTTAAAACAGTTGAAATATTTATTTAATCTCAAGATAAAAAATAAACTAGATTTAAATAAGCTAGAGTTTATTTATCATCTCTAAAAGTATGAGGGGTATTTTGATATTAATTTTTTAATTTTTTTATTTTAAAAAATTATTTATACACATTCATGACGCCTTAACACATAGATAGTATCCACATGTTTTGGGCAGCACTGTAATGTCATCTTGTATTCAAACCTTGTCTTTTGTCGTATCCTTTGAAGTGCCATTATACTCCTTTTCTTTTAATGTGACAAATGATATTAGATGATGAGTGATTTATCTAAAGTGATTTTTTTTTCTTCTTTTTCAAAGAAAATGCACACATGCCGTCTTTTCTTTTTGTTTTTTAGTTCCAATCTTTATATTTTTAATTGTTTATTTACACCCTTAGCTTTTTTAGAAAAGTTTTTTATATTTTCAATCTAATTTTTAAATTGCAACTTGTCATATTATTTTTTCTAAGTCACTTCTTATTTTTTTTATTTTTTATTTTTTTCTTTGCACTTTTGTTACAATTTTATTAGTTTTCAATTTCATTTTACAATCAAAGTTTATGTTATTTTATTTTTTTAATTTAGCCCTCATTCTTTTGATTTTTTCTTTTACTAAAGTTTTTTCTCTTTTCATTTTTACCTTCCAATTTAGAATTTTCTGATGCCCTCTAATTTATTTTTTATTTTAGCCTTCACTATCATTCTTTTAATTATATTTTTTTTGTGTGATTGATTTTTTTTTATGATTTCATCCTTTAACATTTAATTTATTAAGGATTGGACTTGATGGTTTTCTCATTTGTCGTGATTTCAATCTAATGACACAATTCATAAGTTTTAAGAGTTAATACAATTAGAAATCCTTTTTTCTGTAATTTCATATTATGATTTTATCATTCTATATTATTTTTTAGATAAAAAAATTAGTTTTATAGTTATCTTCAATTTATTTTTTATCAATTTATCATGGTCATATGACCTAAGCCATGAGTTTTGCAAACTATTTTTGGACAAAGGAGTTTTAAAAAATTGGTTTGTTTTGTAATTAATTTTTGAAGATTTTTTTTATTTTATACAAATAAACTTTATTTTATAATAAAAAATAGTTATTTGAAATAATATTTCTAACACGTCTGACCTTGTATAATATTTTTTTATTTTATTCACTCATTTTTATATGTTTTTATTTTTATCATCTTTTATTGATTTTAATAAATAAATTTAGTGGACTTAAACAGGTAAATATCTCATTATGCAAGATCAAATATCTTGATTTATATTTATTTTTTAATTTTTTTTAGTTTTTTTAGTTATTGTTAATGAATTTTTATGTGAATTTACATAGATAATTATAGATTTATTTTATTTGATATTTGGATAATTTTTTCAATTTATATTTTAACTTTTTTATATAAAAAAACTTATTGAAATAACTTGTTTACTCAAGATTTTTTTAATAAAAAAGCTTTTGACGTTTTAACCTAGTAACTTAAAATTTTGTGCATGAGACTTCAACAGAAACTTTTTTTTTGTGTGTGTGTGAAGAAGAGCTTAGAATTTTGGATAGCTAAACTACACATAAAATTGTGAATTAGAATGACTGGAATATCTAGTTTGGGTTAAAAATGGAATGAAGATTGTTCAATTCTATGTCTCTGCGCATCTGTATCCACCCCTTTGGATAAACCAGAGGGCCGCCATAGAGCTGATAATTAATGGAAGTGTTAGGTTCTTGTAACCTTATTTAATACATGAACGTAAAGGCGCCACGCATATGACCGAAAATGTAAGGCAGGTCGGCATTGATTGTTTTTCTGGCCTCGCGGGATCCGTCGCCTCTGTTCAAAAGGTTGAGGTTTCTAGAAGCATTCGTTACTTCATATATTCTTTAGTGAGTTCGTTGAGCGAGTGACCTTGCTCGAGCTGTGCATGAGATGCAATGCAACTAGCGCGAAGGCATAGAGTTTGGTTGTGGAAGATGAAAAGTGATTAACTTAAGCAATAAACACAGGCAGGCGAGTTGTTTTGGCGTAGAAAAAATGTAGAAGAATGGTCTTGGATGGGGACGGAAGGACCCGCTCCCTATAAGGCATTGTAACTCCCACGTTACTCCTTCTATTCTATCCAATTCAATCAAAGAAGTGGGGTTCCCTGGTGGGATCGACCATGTATAGATAGCAACGGGCCTTTCTAATTTCCCATTTTGTCAACATAGGCTCTCCACTTTGTCTTCTAGTTTTTACCAGTTCTTTCCGAAGAGGGCCACCACGAGACGACCTCTTTCTCCTCCCCTCTATCTCTCCCCCTCCAAGGGATCTATGAAACCATCCATGAGATGTTAGATTTTGAGGGATTTAAAAGTGCAGCAGCGGTTATAAAAAGGTTGTTAATTCTGTTTTAATAAATGTTTTGTTTTTTTTCAATTAAAATGAAATATTTTAGTTTTGAAATATTTCAGGGTGTTGTTTTGAGATTGTATTATTAATATATATAATTCAATAAACATAATTTAAATTTAAAATAAATTAATTATAAATTATGCAATACGTCAAACAAATATAATTTTAAAATTTAAAATATTCCTAAACAGTAAAGTTTAAATAGAACTTTAACTTAAATTAATTCAATTTAAATATAATATCAATTTAATTTTATAGATTTTTAAGTCCGAAATAGAATATATAAAATGAAACTGGAATATTTCAATAAAAATTTATTTCTAAAATCCAGGATGGATTAAGATTTGAAATGAGATAAAAAATTATTCTATTTTGTTCTGCTTTTTGAATTCGTATAAAATGTTTCGTTAATTCTAGATAAAAAAATAATAAAATTAATAATTTTTTTAAAATATTTTTTATTTAAAAATATATCAAAAAAATATTTTATAAATTTTTTTTTAAAAAAAAAAGCTCTATGGTGCTATTCATAACTTGTTTTTTATTGCCTTTTTTGTCCTACAAGCGGTCTGACATTTTTGTGACCACTGGGGCGGTCGGTCATCGTGAGACTGCCAAAATTCAAGTAATGGGCTAGGCTAAAAAACTAATGTATTGGCACTTATCCAATTTTCAAGCAACTTTTTATAGAGATATCATTTCAAAATATAGTAGACTTTTCACGTAGACACGATAACCAAAAAAAAATAAAAAATTACACTTGACCTTTATTTGTTTTAAAATCATGGACGTCTCCCTCTATCCCATTAACTTTCCTGCTAAGTCTGAGCCCATTATGAAATATGGGCTAGCTGCCCCATAATTGTCTGGGTAAAAGCCTTTTGTCGAATTTTTCTTCCGAATTCAACTTTCGGGCAGTTTTGATGCCTTCGAATACAGACAGCAGAGACCAGAAAATAATATTAAGAAACTGAGACGCTTCTCTTTCTTGTCAATGGCTGGATTAACATTAAGAAAATGCCCTAAGGCATTAATTAATCCTCAGTCATGAAAATCGATGAAATTGTCAAGCATTAAAAGTTCAAAGTGTTTATTCTGGCCCTAACAACCGAAACAAGGGCAGGTATTCAAATGCCTTGACCCTTTTTTTAGTTCTTTGTTCTTTTCAGGGAACTGGAATATTAGATTCATCAGAAAAAATAGAGTTCAAATCAGAAACAGGGGAACATTACGGCATATGCATGGCCTGTTCATTGAATTGGTAATTAAAATTAACTCATTTCTTAAAAGGCCTGGAGCGGACAAGCTTTCTGGGGATGCGCTTACTGTATGAATTATTAACAGCTAATACCCATTAGAGAATTAAGAGTTGCCTTACGAGCCATGCATCGAGACAGAGACGACTTCTATATATTGGGAAAGAGAAACCCTAGGGTAATTACAGTACAATTGCAGGACCATATCCACTGTACCAGCCAAAGCTGATGATGGAACGTTCTTGAAGAGTTCATTGTGGACTGCCGCTGGTTGCTTGGATATGCGACCAGTGGCAATCCCTCGTCCATTCTTTTTTATTTTATTTATTATTATCGTCTTTTCATAGGCGTAATTAGGCATTGCTTTCAAGAGTTATGGCACTTTCGAAGTTCTAAAAGTTTTCAATTTCATGCATTAAAAACACTAAAACGAAAGGGGGGATTGTAAAATATTGTATACACTCACAACGTCTTGCGAACGCGAACAAAGCTTTTTTATTTGGTTTTGGTCTCCGAACTTCTTTCATTGATTGAGTCCTTCAATTATAAAAATAATAACCAACTACTTTATATTTGTTGACCAGGAAAAAAATTGAAAGAGAAAGAATAAAAAAGGACAAGACGTCAAAATTAGATAGCGTGTTCAATGGAGGTGTGAAAATTTTAATTTAGTCCTCTAATTCCTAATATTATATCTTTTCCATCCCTTTATTTTTTTCATTTTTAATTTTGGCATAAAAATTCATTTTTCACCTCTTGGTTTGTGAGAGGAGAGAGTGAGAGAGAGTATCTATAAAAGTAGATCTAAGTAGAGAAAAATTTAATCTAGTTTGATTTTAAATTTTAAATTTTTTATTTTCATTTTTTAGGCATGATACATTGGGTTTTAAATGTTCAAACGGTGTTTATAAAATGTTTTTTTAGTTAAAATGAGTTAAAAAAAGATTTTCAAGGTAAGAATTATTTTTTATTTTTTAGCTACCATAATAGTGTCCAAAATCTATATAATTAAACGACATATTATTTTCCTCAACTGACAACATAATATCTGATTATTTTTTACAAAAAAAACAAATGATAAATTGTTCATCCTTTTATATGTGTGTGTGTTAAAGCCAAGCATGTGAACTTGGGTTTGAAGCCCCACTTAAGTAGGCTTTTTTTATAAAAGGGCAAATTAGAAGCCCGTGCCACTAGGTTTTTTTTAAGTTTTTTTTAACAATTTTGTTATTCTATATTAAGATACAAAACAAATTTAACAAAAAAACATTATTATACTATTAAAGTTCATAACTTGAATCATAGGTTTAATAGATTTAGCCACAATACCCAAGCTATTTTTTTTCTTTTTGTTGTTAAATGCATTTCCCTTTAACATTTTTATCATCAATGATATATTTTTTATTTAACTTAATATATAAAAAAATACAATTTCATTATTCAATATCATTTAACTTAAAACAATGTGCTGATTTTTATTATTTTATTCTCATGCGTACATCCTGTTAGAGACTAAAACTAAAAGGTCTTCTCTATAATTGAAAGCATTATGTACACACATAAAAATAATATCATGGATAATAATATTTTTTTATGTTGTTGCATGAATCTAGGACAACGGGGGAGGAAAAAAAAGGTTGTCGGAACCATAATAAAAGTTTGATGCCTACATTTGCTGTTTAGAGAGAAAAATCTCGATAAGACAATTGTGATGATGCCCAAAAAGACCGCCATCAAGTTATAAAGGAGGTTGTATATGTCACCTCAACCTTGGTGACCTCCTCACATGTTGGCCCCTATAACTTACGAGCCATGCAATTTTTTTTATTTCAATTCAATTTAGTCATAAATTTAAGCTTTTTTTATTTGATCCTTAAATTTTTTATAACTTCAAATTAATTTCAAGTTTCATCTAACATGTAGATGATTAAAACCTGATTAAGGCCTAACTAGAAATAGAGTAAGGGCTGAGAAAAGAAAGAGATTATTGTCTAAACAACTTACCTAATTGGTATCATATTCATTACTCAAGTTAAGAATTTTATGGGTTAATTCAGATTAATCAAGGTCAATATAATATAATATAATTTTTAAATTTTATCTTTATTTTTTTATAACTCTTTAATTTAGTTTCAAATTCAATCCAATCCAAGATCAATTAAGGTTCAATCAATGCCCAACTAGAAAGAGAGTAAAGGAAGGGGAAAACAAATCTCTAATGAAGTTAACTCATTATAGTCATGTCCATTACTTTGAATGTAAATTTCACATATTAACCTAAATCAATATAATATATAGTTATATTTTTATTTCTCTTATTAATTTTTTTTCTTTAATCATTAAGCAGTTTGTTATTTTGCATTTAATATAAAGATAAACATAAGTTATATAAAAAAAAAGACAACAACATAAAATTAAATTTTATAATCAAATCATAATTTGAATTGGATAACTAGTTTGTTGTTAGTTTGCTAGGTCTAATAAAACATACCAATTTATTTTTTATTTATTAATGTATGTAGTAATCAATTAATTTGATTTCATATTTTTAATAAGTTTTTAATCTTCATTTTAAATATTTCATTTTATGCTGAAAAAAATAACATCGCTTATAGTTTCTATGCAATAATTAGCTTTGATCCAGTACATAGCAAAGCATGGGCTACGAGCCTAGTAGTCAAAGTCTTCGGCACCGTAGATATCGTATTTTAAACTTTGGTTTTTCTAATTGAACTTATTCTGAATTTTATCCAAGTAGTTATTTTTCTTGGCGTCCCCATCTACGAAATCCTAAGTATGTCACTAGCTTTTCCTAACAATGTCATTTTCTCTATCTGTATGATCATTATTTTATTATTCATTTTTTTTTCTATTTTATAGAAGAGATCATTATTCAATCTGGAACGTTTCCAATTAAAATTATTTTAGCTCGGCAAATAAGTTCCAATTGTATATTCCATGCTTTAGATATGCATGCGTTCATGATTAATATGAATTAGATTTGCTCAGATCTCCAAGCTTTAGGAAATTCGTTGTCTTTGTCTAGTGCAGGACTAATTTATTGTTCTGCTGTAGGTCACACTAAACTTTTTTAAAAGTTTCTTTAAAAAAAATAGCTAACATAATTGGGTCAGATATATTTTTTTAACTTAAAAAAATATTAAAATAAATAGAAATAATGACATACTGAAAAATATTTTTTTAAAATAAATATTGAACAATTAACTTAATTTAACTAAATTTTTTTCTCAGGAAGCTAAATCCAATAAAGAATTAAATATAAAAAAACCCAAGATTTTTCAAAATCAATTATATATAGAGAGAGAGAGCCCAATAGCCCATTAAATCAAAACTCAAATAATAAAACTTAAAAACATAAATTAAAAAAAACAATAGATAAACTTGGTGAATCTTCTAAATTCAGGTTAATTTTTAAAATTCATAATTTATTAAATTCTAAATTTAAAAACAGTTAAAAAAACTTAATTTAATATTAAAATGTGAAATAAAAAATCAATTTAAAAAACTTATTAAAATAAAAAAATAATAATTAAATAAATAAAAATAAAATATGATATGTAAATATAATGAAGGATGAAATTGTGAAAAAAAAATCATTTTCAAAAACCATTTAAAATAAAATAAATTGTAATAAAAAAATAATAACCAAATCTAAAATGAAAAATAAAAATTGACAGTGAATGAAATCTGAAAAAAAAAACAATTTATTAAACTAATTCAAATAAAAAATAGCAAATAAAAGAGAAGAGACAAAATTCTATATTAAAAAAACTTGAAGGATTGATGTGAAATGTTGTAAAAAAAACACGAAAACTGATGGAAAAAAAAACAAGAAAAGAAAAAAAAAACAATCACAGCCAAACCACTTGGAATTAAGTCATGTGCGATGCGTGGAGAGTTGGCCCTTGCCATTGCGAATCGAAAAACACCAAAAAAGCTGATATTTCCCCGTCGCAACCCACCACAAACGTCATCTAAAGATGGCAAAATGACTCACCCCCTTACGCCTATAATTTTTTTCTTTTTTTATTATTTGTTTATTAATCAAGCTATCAAATCACTTCTAAACCTGATAATTACAACAAAAAAATCAATATAAAATACCAACACACCCTTAAAGCAAAGCATAAGATTTTTTTATTCCAAGGAAAATAAAATAGTTACACTATGCATGCCAAAAAAATTCTGAAAAAGCCTATAAATCATAGTTATTTTTTAACTTTAAGGGTAAATAAGTAATTTTAGAGATACCCCAAATAATTCTAAAATTATAAATAGACCTAGCAAAAGGACTATTTTACCCCTTATTTTTTTTAGAGCAATTCAGTTAGTTAACTATTTTAATCCATAATAAATCAAGAATAATATAAAGTGGTTTCTCTACTTGTTTAGGTTTTGTAATTCACATAAGTGAAATGTCATTTCTGAATTAAAATATATGTTGACTCTGCCGCCCCATATCACGTTGACCCGAAGATCTTGTTGCTAATGCCCCCGATAAGGTTCATTAGGGCATCTCCAACGCAGGTGGTAAAATAGAAGCCGAAGCCACAAAAAAAAAAAACTATCCTTTAAGCTTTTTTTCTCCTCAATTATTAGTAGCTCCAGCAGGAATGGTGAAAGGGTAGCCAAAATGACTCTTCTCTCCTATAAAAATTATTCTTACATGTCTTAAAAGAAATGGCCGAAACCGATAAAGTGGAGCTAATAAAAAAAAAGCTACGCGGAAAGAAAATGAATTTAAACTTCTTGGGATAAAAGGTAAAGCATATTTCCTTCTCCCTCTCCACTACGTACCATATTAACATTTTTACACTTTAAAATAGCTAGCATCTTGCATTGGAGATTTTCTTTAAGTCATCATGTGCAATATCTCACATGTTCTTTGTTTGGCCTATGATTTGTAGGCTGTGGCCTGTGGGAAGAGATTGCTTAGTCAGAAATCAACATGTGTTATTAAAGAATAAGCGAATTCGCTGTAATTGGATGCCATGTAGAAATGACAATAAAAATAGAGAGAGTATGTTCAGCAGAAACTCCGTAACCTGTTGTGCTTGGTGTCGACATTTTCCACCTTGGTATAAAGGCTATAGACTCTGAAGTAGAGATCGTTAATGGCTGAAAATAATGGGATATCTACGTACCTAGTCAACTGCGAATACCATTTGAACCAGTCAATAAAGGGACCTATTGATGAGTTTTTGAAATTTATAAACAGTACATGCATAGCGAGTCAAAATCTCCATCTCTGACTTGATCAGATTTTAACAAGTAAAATACCTAAACACAACCATGCTTAAGACCTATATATATAAGGCCTCGTTCGCCTCTTTAAGCATCAAATACAACCCCTTTCAGCAAAGACAAAATGGCATCTTCTGCTTATACTTTCTTGTCATTCGTTTTTTACACCATCTTCCTCTCGTTTGGATCGTATAAAGCTGAAGCTAGGAGATTCAATGACATCTCTTCTCTTGTTAGTGAAGGCCTCTTTGATTCTATATTCCTACACAAGGACAACAACGCATGCCCTGCTAAAGGTTTTTACACGTACAACTCCTTCATTCAAGCATCTAGATGTTTTCCTCAATTTGGCAGGACAGGAAGTTCCATTACGAGGAAGCGAGAAGTTGCAGCTTTTCTTGCTCAAATATCCCATGAGACCACAGGCGGGTGGGCTACCGCACCCGATGGACCATTTGCATGGGGGTTATGCTTCAAGGAAGAAGTGACTCCACAGAGTAATTACTGTGACTCAAGCAACACTCAGTGGCCATGCTCTCCGGGCAAATCCTACAAAGGAAGAGGACCTATTCAACTATCATGGTAGTATTTATTTACTCATTTAGCACGAGCACTGCATTCAGAATTCATGCTGATTTCAATATTTAATTAAACTTATAATATTGTGGCAGGAATTACAATTATGGACCAGCAGGCAAGGCCCTGGGATTTGATGGGCTTAACAACCCAGACATGGTGTCTAACAATTCCTTAATTGCCTTCAAGACAGCTCTTTGGTTTTGGATGACTGAGCAGAACCCAAAACCATCTTGCCACAACGTCATGATCGGGAAATATAAGCCAACGGCGGCTGATGTAATAGCTAATCGGACGGCCGGCTACGGGTTGGTGACTAACATTATCAATGGTGGTCTTGAATGTGGAATACCTAATGATGGACGAGCCAATGATCGGATTGGATTTTTTCAGAGATATGCTACATTATTCAATGTTAGCACCGGGTCTAACTTAGATTGTGAACATCAGAAATCCTTTTAACTAAATATTAAGTTCTGTGTCGGGTTCTACTTTCATTAATTTGGGGTTGTGGAATGCTGTCGTGGTTAGCTTTTGTAATGATCAGTGATTATGCAAATGATACTTGTTAAGAGATCCAGTTGACTTCTGAAGACTCTATGAATAATATCGTTAATTTACTGAGCTGTTTTGAGCGTACATTAAAAAATGATCAAGAAAGAGAGGCTAAAAGGAAGCGACAAGGAACGTTTCATCAGCTCCCATTATCTTTTATATGATGTATGAATGTGATGAAATTGAATTTCCGACATGCTCAGCTGGTTAGGAGAAAGTTTTGCCGTGTTTGGTTTTTAATCATTTTTTATAATTACTTCAAAACATTATAATTATAATCGAGTTATAAACCAATTAAATAAACTCAATTCAATGTATGAATCCCTTTGATAATTCATTGATTCAAAATCTAGTTCAAGTATTTTATTGAACTAATTTAAGTAATTTAAGAGATGACCTAGTAAACCTAACAAGTTAACCCATCAAAGTTTAGTATGAGATATAATTTGATTTTTTTATTAAAAAAATTCTAAAATTATATTATTTTTGTTTTTTAAATAAAATAATATTATTTGAAATTAATTCAAATCAATTAAGGTTGATTTACCCATCCTATAATTTAGGTTGAGTTTAGACTAGGTTTTTATAACTATGTTATAAATTATTGAATATTTTTATTAATTATATCTGAATAATTTGTTTTATTAGTTAGTACCTTAAAAATTATTATTATTATTATTCGAAAGGTATGTCGTTATCTTTGAAAGAAAAATATTATTTATTTTACAATAAATAAATGTTTATTGATTATTACCTAATACACCATAAAAGATTTTTATTTTTTCATAATTTAGCTAGTTACTGTTTAATTATAGTTGCGATCAATTAAGTATAATCTCAATAAAAAAAAATATATATATATATATGTTACTTTAGAGAAGACAGAGAATATTATTTAAGTGATAAATAAATATTTATTAATTAACTATAAACTACTAAGTATTTACACTGAGAACACGATAGTTATAATACTTTAAAATAATCATAGCCATCAGAATTTATTTGCAATCTATTAAAGAAGAAATACAGTAGAAAAGAAGAACAAAAATGCAGTGAACGCTGCCAGTAAATGATGACCTAGCATCATACCAGACCAGGAGGAAATTAGTATCATGAATCCCGGCTTCCTCAACTCGAGTGTAGTTGTACTAAGAAAATAAAATATGGGCCAAGCCTACTTATTTCCTAGACCTGGCTTACGTAGCAGAATTCTGTTTTAAATGAAAGGTTGGGCTTTGAGCCCGAGTAGATAAACATGGATGCTTTTAAAATCCCTAGAGCATAAGATAAGCAGAAACAACCCTATGTCTGTTAAATATTGTTTTTTTTTTAATTAATATTATTTAAAATGCAAAAACAATAAAAAATTAATATTATTTAAAATGCAAAAACAAATAGGCCTACGCTGATAGACTTTTTGAAAAACTATCTAGATTTTATTTTTCATCTCGCATTGGTAGATCTTAGATTTGGTCACCCAGATTGACCAATACATGTATTCTATTTTATCCTCTTGGGCTAAATGGTTTATGCACTAAAAGGGACACCAAAATCGAACGAATAGCCTGGCCGCTGGCGGTAATGGCATGAGTGGTTGGTGGACTCAAAAGGGCCAAGAAAAAACAATCACACGTCAATGGACCCAGCATGAATGAATTAGAAGAGAGAAAAAAAGAAGCTAATGGAAGGGAATTGATCGGATTAACCAAAAATCCACTTTACCAAAATAAATTTAGTTCAGTTTGAGTGCATAGTTTGGTGTGGAATTTCCCAGTTTCCCCAGAGATTTCTTAGTATTAAACAATATTGCCAGTAGTAAGATTCAATTATTGCCCTTTTAACTCGTTGAGGTAACAATTGATCATGAGCGATTTTAAAAAATAAATAGTAATTCATTGTCAGAAAATAAAGTAAAAATTTAGTAGTAGTAATTTGCAGGGATTACCATGACAACTGCCCAGACCACAATTAACATAAAATTATTAAAATTATTCCCGCTGTTAGTTAGGGCCCTAACACCTTGCTGGTGTTGGAAATTTGGAATAGATTTGCCCAAAAGAAAAGAACACTGAATCTGAGAAAATCGTTAATTTACAATCAAAAGACAACTTTTGTTCCATCATTTATCCCAAGGATGTACATGTGCAGACGTGATTCTCAACACTTCATATAGAGTTACCTAGCTATCCACTACCTATTTATTTTCGACTCGCCATATTATATATGTGTCAAGGAGACAAAAGGAGACCGCATAAGCATCGATCATGAACCAAATTCATAGGCTGTCTGCCCTAGTGATCTTCAATCTCCGCACAGAAGGTAAGAACATCCTACAGATTAAAGAAAACAAATCAATACATACATACATACACATATATATATGCTCAAACATGTTTAGTCTTGTTACCGCTTGATGTTAACAGAGAAAGATTAATATAGCTCGAGCATGTTTAGTTTTGTTACTACTTGATGTTAACAGAGAAAGATTAATATATGATAAAAAGAAAGAAGATGGAACTTACTCCCAAGGAACATCCCCAACGATCAACCAATCCCCCTCTTTGTCTTCATATGTCAACACATGACATTGCCCAGAATGTTCAATATCCATTTCAGGCCCTGCTTAATCATTTTCAACTTGATTATTTTTACATACTTTAGTTAAAAAAAGAAGAAGAAGAAGAAGAAGTTGAAAGAATGCTAGTGAATGAAAATGGAACAAAAACAATAAATTAAGAAGATACTTAACAGAGAATGCTAGTGTTGAACATTTGGTCGAGAGTCTGTATTAAGTAACAATAAATTAAGAAGATACTTAACAGAGAATGCTAGTGTTGAACATTTGGTCAAGAGTCTGTATTAAGTCATGGTAACCATCATGGGCTAAGAGGTTGAGCTTCCTTCCAATCGGAATGCCTTCCATGTAAACCTTGACGAAGAAGGTGGCACTACTGCACTCATTTTCTTCTGACGCCAATGCCTTCCTTAGAAATGGCTTGATTGGTGGCCAGTCCGAAAGTTGCTGATCACTGAATTGGTTCATATCAGATCACGAAAAAACAATACTTTAATTGAGCTGACAACAAATTTCTTCAAATGTGAGGTATTGGTTTATTGAATTACTAATTAGACGCGCATGTACCTTGGTGTAGAAGGGTTCTCCTGTTGAGAGGTTGAGATGCTAAGTCCAAGCCTGAGATCTGTGCTTAGGTCTTTCTTTCGCTGAGAGAGAGAGGACTTGCTTGATACAGATGGGTAGTTGGTGCTTTCAAAAGAAGATGAAGAACTAGAGGTAGCTCCTCTGCCCATTTTGGAGGTGTGAAGCCAAAGAAGCCGCCACCTTAGGTTCTAATATATAGTATAGAGAGCATTAAATATTTATGAACATTAATTAATTAAATGGGGAAAGCCATTTTCTCATGCAACTCACGGCCTTGATAAGTTGTCAAGTTAACCGACACCTACACGTGTCGAGCCCTAGCCTGCTCATAAGGAGTCATGATTTTTTCTTCAGCTTAAATTCAATGTGGTTCATGTGCGAGCAAAAAATCAAAATATATAGGTTGTGTATTCGCACATTATTTTATTTTCTTTACACCTATGGCTGTCCTCTCTTTGCTCACATTTTCAGACAACTCATTAATACGGCGTTTAGTTTATTGCCCGCAATTTCGTTGGTGGTTGGATTTAATTTTTTTAATAAAAAAAATTATATCTAGATTATTAAAAAAATCTGGCATCTATTCAAACTTATAGCTCCACTTTTTAATTATTATTTAGTTAATATATTAAATTTACCATGTTGTATTAATTTTTTTATTTTATTATGTGATCAAAAATATAAAAATTAATTATTATTGTCTCAATTATTAAAAGATAAAATTTAATAAAAAAAACTTACCCCTGTATAATAGATACAAAATAAAAACAAAAAAAGATCTATATGATAGATACAAAATAAAAACAAAAAAAGATATAAAAAAATAGTTAAAAAATCCTATATTAATTTTTTATTACTATTTAGTTAACCTATCAAATTTATAATTCGAGTTAAGAAATTCACATTGATTATTTTACTTTATTAAAATATTCAACTCAACTCTTTGATAAATATTTAATTAACTTTTCAAACTTACAACTTGAATTATAGACTTTACTAGATTAAATTATTTATTATATTTTATTATATAATAAAAAATATAAAAATTGATTTATCACCAACTCAATACTGTAGGATAAAAATCAATAAAAAAATTCATATTAAATAATAAAATTAAAAAAATATTTATAAAAAAAGCAAAAAAAACCGTGACTCGGCTCTTCAATTAATATTTAGTCCTGCTATTAAACTTACAATCCAAATTATGAACTCGGCTAAGTCAAATTAATTTTATTTTATTATATTATAGAATAAGAAATATAAGAAATATTTTTTTATTAATTTATAACTAAATAATAAAATTTAATTAAAAACACAAATCATGCCATGCTTGTTCAAAATAGCCAATTACGCGAGCACAAGAGAGACCAGTATGTTTGAGCCTATTTGAAAGTATAGTTGTGGTTACTTTTTAAAATGTTTTTTATGTTGAAATGTATTAAAATAATATTTTTTTTATTTTTTTAAAAAATATTTTTGAAATTAACGTACCAAAACATATAAAAAAATTAATTTTTTTGAAAATAAATGTATGATCATGTTTTCAAATGCTCACTAAAAACTTGTTTGAAAATATAATTATAAATAATTTTAAAAATATTTTTTATTTAAAAAATATTTATTTTATTTTTTTAAATGCGTGAATTAAATGTACACTAAACAAGCAAAGCCATGAAAATGATCTTGTCCGAGGCTCGAGACAACTGAAATCAATTTGTGTCGCAGTGCTTCTTGATGACCAGGTTAAAATATAGTGGACAATGGAAAGATGATCATGCGTCGTTGATGACGACTGACTCTCGTGGATAGTCGAAGAGGTGAATGTAGACAAGGTGGAGATATTCAGGTAGAGGATACAAAGGCATTGGAATTCGAGGCCCTTCTCCTCCTCCGCAGCAGCAACAACAACAACCAAAAAAAAAAAAAAACCATTGAAGTTAACACACGATCTCGTACCGATGTTCAATGGATTAGATTATCGAGCTGCGCATGAAGGTCTTGGGTACAGTTACATAATTAAGGGTTTTGGTCGTGGTAAGACTATATGTTGTTCTATACAATGACAAGATACTACACTTCAACGAGATAGTTTCATTCTTTATTCTTTAGTTATGTTGTGAATCGAGTTAAATGTTATGTATTATTTTTGTAGGAAAAAAAATTAAATCATCTTAAAATTGATCATATATATAATTAAGTTGATTTTAAAAATATAATTTCATCTATAAATTAAATTGACTTAGATTAACTGGGATTAACATATTAATTTTACTTACTGGTTTATGATATTATAATAAGTTCATAAAATACAAATAAAAATAAATTATGAAACATAATACATAATTGTCTTAATAATAAAGGATAAAATTGAAAAAAAATCAATTAAAAAAGATAAATTGAATTATAAGACTGAAATAACCTCATAAAAAACAAATAGAAATAAATTATAAATTATAATTCTCAATCAATCTAATATTCAAGAATTAGATTTTAAAAAAAATCAACTAAAAAAGAATAAAT
>NW_011499846.1:6862252-6887290 GCF_000495115.2 Populus euphratica | reverse complement strand
CCTTTTCTTCCTTTTTTTTTTTTTTAAAAAAAAAACACGAATGCGTGCGCTCGACAATTCCAAAACCATTACGCAGCGATTGTTTTTTCACTGCACGTGACGCTCGTAGAATCAATAATCAGGCCGTGTTCAAGTTCCTATACCTGTTGCTTTAGTTGATAAAGAGGCCTGATAATAGTTTTGCTTACCACCCTGGTCTTCATGGGTAATCGCTGCTTTTGGTGAGAATTCATTTGGTTATATTTTTTAAATCCTTCTTTCCAATAGAGTAGCCCTTTTCGCTTTTTTTTTTTAAATAATTTTTTTTCTTAATTAATTATATATATATATATATATATAATTTTTTCTTAATTAATTATATATATATATTTTAATGTTTCTGAAAAACCAAAGCTTTAGCCGCCGCCATCCCTCCCGCTCAAAAAAAAAAAAAAACCAACCTTTCATCTCTCACGGGCCTGCCCTTCATCTTCTAGTAAAGAGAGTTTTTAAGCCCCGAAGTTTTATTTAATTAATACTAAAATAATTTAAGGTATTAATAAGAGTTCTTTTATTTAACTCATCGGAGTTAAAAATCTCTTGGGCTTCGCCAGCGATCGACTTAGGTCTGAGTGAAACCACATCAGTCGGGGTCAGAAGCTAACAATTTCCGGTCCTCCATGCTGATATGCCTGTTTAAAGCTCAACTCCGCGTGACTGCTGTCATTATCCGTTTGAGCTGATGCTACAAAAAGTTCGGTTCCCAAATCCCTATCATCTGTGCTTAACTCCACTTCTGATCATTGCGTAACAAAAAAAACATTTCATTGCTACTGTTACTAATGATAAACCTAATATGGATGGAGTGATTACAAAGTCATACAGAAGGCCTAAAACAAAGAATAACTCTCCAGCCACTCAACCTCATTCAACAACCGCAGAGAAATCACTCGTCTGCTCATACCTACAGGATACTTGAACACTTGACCAAAATCCTCAATGATCATCCCGCATCTAGCACTATTTGTACGCGTACTGGGAGAGGAAATCAGTTACCTCAGAAGCAGCCTCATAAACCCCTTCTACACATCGGCCCAATGCGACACCAGATACATAATCTCCCCCAAGAAACAGCCCCTGCAACCCTTTTCCCTTGAGAGCATCTCTTGCAGCATCTAGGATATCAAAATGACCAATCAAGAACTGGGGGATTGCTTGTGGCCACACTCTCACCCCTAATACAAGTGGATCTGTCGCATTAGGATTTATAAGAATCTTTCTCAAATCACGATCGACTGCTTCTACAAGTTCGCTCTCTGTCTGCAAAGAAAAATAAAGTGACGATAAGAAAACTAACCAGAGAGGAAGTGATTATCTGTCACTTTGTCAAAGAAAAAGAGGGAAAAATAGACATTATGCAGCACCTCATTGATATATAATTGGCTTACACATAAAACATGTATCAACTAGTATAGGCAAAGAAAAATCTTTACACAAGTCAAAGCATGACAGCACATATGACTACCACAATTAAACAGGGGAACCAGATACAAAATTCACACTGAAGTTGCTTCTTGAAATTGAAACCTATCTGAGAAAGTTGGATGAGGTGTTTAATACCCCATTGGCTACTAGGCTGGTTCTGAGGAAGAAATGGATTGCAAGCTATTATGGTATGGCACAGTTTTCTCAAAAATTGGTGCTTGTGGAACCCAGGAATTCCAAAAAATTTGAAAGTCAATCCTCTCTAATCATCTGTTATGGGATAGAAATGTTCTACAAGCATTTATGTGGTGTTCCACTTCCAGGGATTTGTTGGGACCTCTCTTTCTGATAAAAAAAAAATATTAATAAAATAAAAATTGGAGAGCCCTCCTGTTTCAACGTCTCATTTTGTCATTTTCCTTTTATTTCCTGCTTGGGAGGAAGACTCGTCCTGCATCCTGTGAACATGAGCTCTGATCTACTTTACTTGAACACATTTTCTTTCGTTAAAAAAATGAAACCAACAAATGGACATGGGAATTCAGCATTGCAGCAGGCATCTATCAGGAGCCAACTAAACATTCTTATAGAAAACCAAGCTAAAACTTCTTCAGGCACACGAATAATTTATTACCAACCCCACCAACATTATTGCCGTTAGATTTGTGTCCCAGACCATTGACGACAGAAATCTGATGTTTTTTTGACTTTCTTACCTTAGACACAATTCCAGGGTTGGTAGCTCCTCCAATGTAGTTCAAGAGCAAAATCATTCCAGCAGGAGCTCCATTAGGAAAAAGAGATGAGCTATATACGGTTCCTGCAGAACCCACACACAAAAAAAGAAAAAAAGCATTGACTTTTTGGTAAAACAGTGGAGTATTTTGTTCTTATTTTCAAATTTGGATGCTGAACTCCAGGAGCAAGACAAAGTTTAAGATCGAGAAACAGCAATGGCAAATGAGTTGATTCACACTAAAACATATTTACCCAAAGTTTCCACCCCTTGGCTTCGTGGATGCAGCTGACCAAACCCCTTGAGTTCAGCATCTGTTAAGCGTTCTGGTCTAATTGCTTCTTTTGGGTATCAAATGAACACTGCCGCAACTGGTGGGTTTTATAATTTTGATAGTGCATCTGCAGCTGTAGTCTGTAAACAAGAGTGCATATGGAAAAGATTAGCCAAGTATTTTGGAAATTTCTACTTCAAACAAAAATATAAAGTAACAGCAAATAAAGCCTCATTAGTAAGTAAAAAACCAACCAGACAACAATTATTTTGGTGCGCCTTTTCATTGGGATTTTGGTTAGGTACCGCCGAGAATGTTTTCTAGAAATTACTAAGAAATTTACTCAGATTTGAATTAGGCATCATAGAGCAGATTATATGCTACTTTACAACAATAAACTTCTAACAATATAAAACATTTAGGCTGAAATAAGATGATTCAAAATTCCAAAAATGAATCTTGTGGGGAGATATGCTAGTAGAAACCCTTACTAGGAATAACATTGTTGCAAGAGCATAACAGGTCATTAGCATCTATTAATAATTTTAGAACACATGTTTTAAAGAAAGTCAGATTCATTGATGATGCAACCCATGTTCAATACAGATTAAAACGAGCTTAGAAATCTGTATAATCCAACCCAGTTAGTTTGTTCGCTTCAAGAAGAGGTTGCAACTTTCACTAATTATACGAGGTAAATGGAATCAAACACTAAAAACAAGAAATGAGCTTGGCCACAATCCACTTGTGAAAAATCAGTAATAAAAAGCAGTAAAGGGGACCAATTTGAAATAGGTTTTAAGTCTTTAAGAATGTAACATACAGAAAGGGGATGCAGTAGAGTGCTTGCAATGTGGGATGGAACAGTGAAGACCACGCTTTTGCTCAGTAGAGAAACTAATCCTTCTGGTGTTTCATATGTCAAACTATACCCTCCATTCTCTAATTTAATGATGCTTGAAAGCTTCCAAGATAATTTTACATTGCTACCCAACCTGCCAAAATCAACACACAGCTAGTTAGGACCTGAAAATCTTCAAAAAGCAAAATAAATAAATGAAAGAAGGAAAAAGAAAAACACTTCCAAACAATAACACAAGGGCATCAAGTGAATCAAATAATGGTTAAGGAACTTTGGTCGTTGTGAAGAACGATAAGCATCATTCAAACACGCATCTGCTTTTCAGAAAAAAGGATTTAGTAGTGGGGTGCACCTTGTTGCTATTGCATCAGGTAACATAGCAAGTCCTTTTCTCAAAGACCAACAGTTTGGCCCTTTGGTGTTGGAAGACGCCTGCAAAGTTACTAGGAGTTCAAGAAACCGAGGATAAACTAACAGATACAAGATAATAAAATAATGCTTCAGTCCAAGTATATCTTATTACGGGTCTCGAGGTGGCTTGGGGTTTTTACTTCTCTCCTGGATTGTTTTGAAAGTCCCACCAAAGATACTACCGCCAGTTTGCTCCAGGCTCCAAACTTTTCCAAATGCCGCTTTCATGCTTAGTTTGGAAGGATCACCCGCATAAACACCTGTGTACTGCAAAAGTTTTAGGTAAACCTAGAAACCACTCTCCATCTGATACAAAACAAAATGTAGCATAGATGATCTTTGCAAAAATGCAGATTAGAGGAATTCATAGTATAACGGTTCTAGTTCATCTATTAAGTGACAAAATACTGGCTGGAAGTTGCCAACACGTATAGTCATTGGTGCTAGATGGATGACCCCATAGTATTTCACGCGATATTTACGAGAATGAACAAATAGATTGTCTTACATGGTCTAATAGGAATAAAGACACTGCCATCAGAGATTTTACAAAATCGAGTTTAACTAATTAGACAAAATGTTAGATTGTCATTTTTCATTGTCATTTGTGATAGAAGTGGACAGATACAAGAAATACATGATGACAACAAAATAAAAGAAAAGGCTATTGCAAAACTTAGTAATAACAGGCATACAAAATGCTGCATATGTTTAACGTCAACTACATTATACGTTGAAGCAAAGTGCCCGGTTTGAGCATGGTATTGTTATAAAGAACAGTAACGCTCACTACAGTACAAGCTATAACAAATTGGTTAACAACATAAGCTGCGAATTATCACCTGAACAAAAAGGCTCTATCAATCGCTCGAGAACCTCATCGCCAAGGTTACGCCGCACAAACTCTTCAACTGATTCCTCGTGTCCCTGTCACCTTTGTCAAAGTCTAAAATTACGAGAAGATTCATTGACAAGAAAACATAAATATGCAACATAGCACTAGCGTTTGATATTCTTATCAAGTGCATATAATAGCAATTACTTAAAATTAAAAAGAGAACAAACTGGTGGCGGAGACCGAAGTCCAAGAGCACCAAAGCCAGCTCTGAGTTTGCCACCAATACTCATCAAATCAAAAAACGGCAAGTCAGTCGGCTTGCCTGGTACTGGTCTTAATTTCCCATTCCACAATACAAAACGCGGCGCATTTGGATCCCCTAATACCAAATCCTCCCTCAATCCACTATCCACCTGCTCACAAATTCAACCAAATCACTAATAAATGAACTCTTGAAATTCAAATTATAGAAAACATTAAATTATAGAAAGATATCATCTGCAACTGGATTAAAATAAAATAAAAACTGAGGTTAATTGAAGTACGTACCACCGTGGTGACCATAGGATCGGAAGGCTGGAAACTGTTGGGGCCATCTTCCCAGAGATAACCATCTCTTTCAAGGGTGGTGATGTTGCCACCAACGCGATCTCTGGCTTCGGTGACAATCACATTGGGAGCAACATCCCAGTGCTTGGTTGCAAGAGCCTATGCGATACAGAGGCCACTAATTCCTCCTCCAACAATGACACAATCCGCTGTGGCAGAATGTCCGGCACTGGATTGGGCTTCGCCGTTGAGCTTGAAGATGTAGTTGAATCTTTGGCTAGGGAGCAACGGAGTTTAAAGGGTCTGTGAGTGGTGAATTTTGAGTAAGAGGAAGGAATGAGGGAGGGTATTGATGAACGGAGGAGAGAGGTCAGTGAAGGTAGAAGTCATGGCGGGTTCACTCTCTGTTTGACAAGCAAAGGAACCGCCGCCTTGCTGGCGTTTTTTCACCTGTTTCAAAAATATTTTAAAAAAATTGAAAAAAAAATTAATTAATATATTTTTATTATTTTAAAATTATTAAAAAATTGAAAAAAACTTTAATTAATATATTTTTATTATTTTTAAATTATTTTAATGTATTAATTTTAAAAATAATTTTTAAACAATGAAAAAATATTTTTAATATTTTTTTTTAAAATAAAAAATAACCATAATTATTCTTCCTAATACTCTGTTTCAACTCACTATATATAATGATGAGTTTATTAATTTCTTGATTCTTACTACTTAGCTATATTGCACTATTATCTTTAAAAAATTATCATGTAAAACCGCAAGATACAGACAACTCATATAAGTTTTAAAAAATATTATTATATTTCTCCTCACGGGACATCATTAACAAACATAAATAAACATGTTTTCCTATAACTCTTTTTATATAATACTATCACCTTAAATTATATTTTTTATATTTTTTATTTATATTATTTTTAATTTCAATTTTATTCATTAATATTAAATTTATTATTAATGGGGTTACATAACTTTTATTGATTTAAAGTTATTTCAGATTTATAGTGAAAATCACAAATTTAATAAATTGACTCAAGTTTTTTTTATTTATAATTATTATTATTTTTTAATTTTATCATTTAAATGGGTTGACCTTAGTCAATCCAAGTTATTTTTTTATATCCTTTTTTCAATTGATTTTTTTTATTCCATCTTTTAACACTTAGTTGATTGAATACTGGGCTTTATAATTTGTTGCGATCTACTTTTTATTGGGTTATTCTAGTCTTATAATCCGGATCACAGGTTTAACAGGTTAATTCATGTCATTTCTTTTGATCTTTTTTTTTAATTAATTTATTTTTAAGTTTTATCTTTTAGCATTGGGTTCATTAAAAAATGAATTTTATAATTCTTTTTTATTTATTTTATCATAATCCGGATCACAAGTTTGACAGGTTAATTCATGTCATTTCTTTTAATCTTTTTTTTAATTAATTTATTTTTAAGTTTCATCTTTTAACATTGGGTTCGTTAAAAAATAAATTTTATAATTCTTTTTTATTTATTTTAATAGAATTTTCATAATCTAATGACTTAATATATAGATTCACATGTTTATTTAGGGTGATCCTAATCAATCCAATAAGTGGTTGTCTTAATGTTTACATAAAAAAATCATATTAAAATTTCTAATTAAATTATATTTTTATCAGTTATTCAGGTTATTTTTAGATTCATCAAAAAGATTGAGTTACATCAGATTAATTTCCACATTGTTTTTTTTTTTCTATTAGCAATGCTAATACATTTTTTTATGTTGAAAAACAAATAATTTGATTTGCATCATAGAATAAGTCAATTATCTAGTTCATTAGAATAATATTTTTATTTTTTTTGCATCATTTAACATCATATTTATTGAAGATTGGACTTCATAAATTTTTTTCAATTTACTTTGTTACGAGATTATCTTAATCTTATAATTTGGGCTATAAGTTTAATGAGTTGTTTCGATTTTTTTTCCTTTTCCTCGTAGTCTTTTTTCTCTAATTTATCACTCGCAATCGAGTTAATTAAAAATTAGATTTTGTGATTTGTTTTGGTTTGCTTTTTATAAAGTTATTCTCATATTATGACTCAAATCATAAGTTTTATTGGTTAACCCAAGTTGGCTCGAGTTTGTTTTTATGTTTTTTTTTTCATTGAATCTTTTTTTTAATTCAATACCTGAACACTAGATTGATTAAAAATTAGGTTTTATAATTTATTTTTTATTGAGTTATCCTAATTTGGAATATTGACTTTAGTTATTTTTTTATTTGATTTTTTAAATTTTATTATGCTTGTTTATTTTTTTAATTTTATCATTCAAAAAAATAAAAAAATTACAAAACACAATTCCTAAAGTAGCTTAGTATTGAAAGATGAACTGGAAAAAAAAAAAACAAATTGTTGAAAGGTAATTGAGTCATAAGATCGAGATATTCTCATATAAAATAAATAAAAAATTTACAACCAACTCTATATTGAAAGATGAAATGAAAAATAAATCAAGTAAAAAAAGAAAAAAATAATTTGAGTTGGCCTATGTTAATTTATTAAATTTACCACGAAAACAATGAAATCAAGATAAATTAATAGAAAAAATTAAAAAAATTTATGATGTATCATTCCTAACAAATCAAATATTACAAGTTGAAATAAAAAAACTAAATATATAGATCCACCATTAAACTCATAATCAAGAATATAAGATCAGGATAAATTCATAAATTCACAAATAAAAAAAAATCATGAAATTTTACTTTTATCAAATCTAATATTGTAAATTAAAATTGAAAAAAAATTAAATATATGAGACACTATATAATTCAATAAAAAAATAAAAAAACATTACAAAGCAATATTTTTTAAATAATATAATATTCAATAAAAAAACAGAAAACATAAATAATATTTTATGAGTTTAGGTATAATGATTTGTTTTGATAAGAACACTATATAGGGGCTTTATTGTCTATTGACCATCATATGTGCGCGATACGCATCCCAAACAATCTAGAATGAGCAGGCCGTTTAAGATTCATCAAGACACCATTTCATTTCCCGCCTCATGCCAGCAACATAGTTATTTCGAAATCACCAAAATTTAGAATTTTCTCTCAAACCGTCTCTTCACTACATCTCCCTTCTCCGCGATTCCCTTGTTTTTAAAAAATAAAATAAAATTGAGCCCAGAGATCATCACCGCCAAATAATCTGTAAGCGACTCCTCTTATTACCCTAGTAAAATTTCAATTCAAAAGCTTAAATCCAGCTCTCCCGTCCTGCTCAATCTTTCCCAGTTTCTCTTTTAATTATATCAACTTGATGATCTGCTTTTACTGTACGGAGTTATAAATACACGATTAATTATATCTGTTTTCTTTTTTTCTCGAATTGCACTATCTTAGTCTGTTTACATTTAGTGATTAATTCTTACGAGGTTTCGTGCGCTTGAAATTGAATTATGTAATTTATTTCATTTTAAAGTGAATTTGAATAGTAGATTATTAGGGTTTAGTGATATTTGATCTTAAGTGCTCATTCCTCGAAACTTGTGTTGGTTTTAGATCTGCATGTATCAACAGTGAAGTGAATTTGTCACTTCGAAAATTTCCTGGACTGTTTTCTTTTCACTTTTGATTTTCACCCTCTTTTGTTGACGAGGAAACCGGAGCTTACAATCTTGTACGGAGTAATGTATTTATTTTTCAAATCAAATAAAATGCTGATCTGAGTGGAGGATTATGTGGATTTTGCATAAATTTTACTGCTCCAGTACTTATTTATTTTTTTGATTTTCACGGATTAAACTTAGCTTTATGGATTTTCTTTTCATGGTCCTGAATTTATTTCTCTGTTTGAATGATTTTCTTGTTATTTTGGCTGCAGATTTCTTGTGGTATACATTTCATACCTGCTTGGCTGAAGCAACATGATGGAGGTTGATACGGGACATAAATTACAAGATGTAAGTGCTGAATACGTGATTCTTAGGATATACTGCTAATGAAAGGGTTTCAACATGATTTCTGCTTATTAGCTAAAGCCTTTTGTCTATGTTTACAGTGCACTTTATTATTTGTTATCATAAAGTCTTATGAGATGAATATTTTAATTTTGCATTACTTGGCATATTCAGCTGCATGTCGTTGGTCATGGCTAGATTTCATTTGGATCTCTGTGGTGTGCACCTTGGTGAAATTTTATTAGGTCATGGATTTCCCTTGAATTATTTTTAACTCCATAAATGATATTCAGGGGAATGGAATTGTGATGTCAACCATTGCAACTTGATGAAGTCTCGTGAAAATTAGATATTTGACGCCTTATAAAAGCACATTTCAGGATCAAATGAGCGACTGTCGCAGTTTTGGCAGCAATTATCATCAATCTAGCCAATCTAGAAAGATTTCGATTGGAATTCTGATTGACTCATTGCCAAAGAAAAGATCCAGAGGCACGAAGGAAGATGAAGCTGCAGTGCCAGATATAGAAAGGGTAAATTCTAAGAAAGAAAGTTCAGTTGAAAGCAAAAAAAAGGGAAAAGGTGCCATTGATGCTACCACTAAAGGGAAACAAACTGAAGCTCCTAGGCGGGTCCCTTCCCCTTGGACTACTACAAGATCCTCTCACCAAAAATCACCAATTTCTGAGGGTGTTCTTCACGCTGTAGGAACTTCCAGCTTACCACGCTCTACTGGGAGGAGGAACGGGATTAGCACAGCAAAGAATGTGCCTGTAACACATCCAGTAGAGTTTTTTGCCGAACAAACATCAAATTCACATTCTGGTGATGGAAAGGAGAAGTTTGGTGGATTCACATACAAAAGGAAGGGAAGAGAGGATAGAAACTCACAGCCAGGAGAGGAATTTACATTTGCAACTGCACAAGAAGGCTCTACGGTGGATAAAGTGGCAACAGATGATAAAACGGAAGAGAGAACTGAAATTTTGAAAATGAAACTATGGGAGATATTGGGAAACGCTTCTTCACCAACAAATCAGCCATCTAATTCTCAGGTTCATCAGACTGGTGCCAATAATTTAAATCCGGAGCAAATTCTTAACCAAGCAGATGATGTGGTTGTCAAGCCTAGACAGAGCCCAGATACCATAGAAACTGATTCTGAAAGTCCCAATCATATTATGAAGAGACCAGTGACTCGTTCTTTGACCCGAAAGAGAGCTTCAACTGAACAGAAACCAGAGAAAAATAAAGTTGGTCCATCCTCCAGTTACAGACAAAAACTTCAAGAGAAGAATGTCTTCTCCTTTGAAGAAATATTGCCTGGAAAACAAAATGTTGCTGTCAATGGTGGCTCCTCAATGTCTACAATGAAGAAAGGCCAGATAAAGAGTTGCGGCATCGAACCATGTAAGACTCACCTCAGTGAAGACTACAATGCAGATAAGATTCAGGAAGGAATTCACAAGAGTGAAAGATCACTCCCTGCTGAGAAAACATCTTCTCTTAGCAATAAAAAGGGAAACATTCACTGTTCTCTTCAGAATAAGAGAGAGTGCCGTGAACCAAAGAATGGAAACAAAGAAAGAGATTCCAATCAATCTGCAAGGGAAGCATCGTTCTCTGCTGAGAAAACATTTTCACTTAGCAATAAAATGGGAAATTTTCATGGTTCTCCTAGGAACAAGAGAGAGCACCTCGAACTGAAGAATAGAAACCAAGAACGATATTCCCATCAATCTGGAAGGGAAGATTCCCACCAGTCCCCCTGGACAGACGTGACTGATCAACAGAAGGATTTTAACAGCCCAGCAGCACCTGAACATGGGGATCAACAAGAAAACTTTGACACTCCCTCCTCAAATAGTGCTGTCAACCCACATGATGATTTCCAGAGTCCAACATTCAAAATCAATTCCCCTACCTTAAGTTCCTTCCCAAGCTCAATGCCAAAATCTGATCAGATAAAGCAGGTTTTTGCCAGCCCTGAACAAGCAATGAGAAGCTTTACAGTCGGAAAAATCCATAGCTTCTGGACTCTCAGGAATTCAAATGCAGGTTGTTTTGCCTCAAATATTCAAACAGAATCACCTGTATCCTTAAGTATTTTGAGGACTTCAATACGGTAGCTTACTATCAGGTTACTGATGCCTAAGGTCAAGTTTTGTTTCATTTTGCCTTTGCATTTCCTTATCGGACTTCAGGATATTGCAGCAGAACTTATGGATTCCCCACCAAACAAAACATTACCTGTTAAGGGGAAAAGAGATGTGGAAGGTGGTCTCTCTGAATCATCTCTTGAATGTGGATACTCTGAGAGCTCCGAAGATGGTTCACCTCTTGTTAAGGGTAACGACTATTTTATTGCTCTTATATACTTGTCATAGAATGTTCACCAAGTACTGTCATTTTATGTTGTTCCCACACATTATTTTCATTATTTTTCCTTTTTTTATCACCCCCTTGATCATGATGGGCAGGTCGCAAGGAAGAAGAAAACTGCTCTACTGAAACTGCAACAGCTGAAAAATCAAAGTTCATGCTTCATCCAACTAAAAGGTTCTGCAACCACAAAGGTGAAAAAGTGAGAGTATTTAGTCCCAACCCGCTCTCCACAACAGGCACTGCCTATAACTTAGTAACACTTGCTGCGTCATGTCCGCAGAGTTACTGCCATCATCTGCCTTTTTAATTCGTTTTCTCTCTGTAAAATAAATTTCTTAGGCATTGTTGAAACTGAGTTGACTCCTGAGATTTCAGAACAAAACCAAGGGGATGAACTAGAAAGGTATTCCTTTCTATACTTAAGACAGAAATGAGAAATTTCTAGTTTGGATCCGAACTATTAAATACCGTTGCGTTATAATATTTGCTTGATTTTGGACTTAATCATGTTTCAGGGTCATCTTGCTATTTGTCATGGCTTTAGAAAACTTCCGAAAGAAAATGAAGTTGGAGACTAGAAAGAAATCCTCTGATATTTTGATGTCTGTCTCAGAGAAGATGCATCTACAGTTGCAGAATATTGAGTCACAAATCCAAACAGATCTGTACGTTTTTTGAAATGAATTGTTTTCTAATTGTGAAAGTCAGTTATTAGGTCTAATCTTGATAATATTTCAGGGGTAAGCTGTCAAGTGTTAGTAAATCAAAAAGAAAACGGCTGGAGTCTAGATTTGAAGGTAATGAATTTTATCGCTACCGAATGGCTCCATGAACTTTCTTGACTATCTACTGCTATTCTAGTTTATCAAAATGTCATTGCAGCCAAACATATCTTTCCCTTTTGATTGTTGAATATGATGGTGTATTTTTTTCTACGTGATGGTTGACCTAACACATTTTTGAACTGCCATTAGCCATCTATTCTGCAGTGTAAATACACATTTTATAATATCCAATAATCCTTTTCAATAGTATTCAAACCTTGCTTAGCACCACCCGTCTCTTCATTTCTGTATTAATGACTTTGTATAGTTTCTCATAAAATCTTTTGTATCTCAGTTCCCCTTATCACTGTATATGAATTGTTAGTTTATAAATATAGGTTTTGGCAACACATGCAGATCCATACCAGGCAAGCATGTTTCTTTAAATAAAGGTTCTAGCCAGTCTCACTGTGCCTTAACTTTTCAAGGGTCGTCAAGCTGTCATGTTGGATCAATTCCTTGTCTTAGATTTTTCTTCTTGCTGAAGCTTGAATAGCTGGTGTTCTAATTACAATTTTTTTTTTTCCTGTGCGCAGAACAACAAGAACAGCTAAATTTGATACACGATAAATTCAAACAAGATATTTACCAGCATCTCCAGGATTGTAAAATCACTCTTGAAGGACTAGAATTGCACCAGATTGACTTCAAAGGAACTGTGAAAAAGCAAAGTATGGCAGCATATGTTATCGCGAGTAAATTTATTAATAAATACGGTATTCTATGTGTTTGATTGCTTTCACACTATTCCTTGGTTTTTATTAATACTTTTAACTTCTGAGGTACATATACAAACATGTGAGTTTGGACGTCATGATGCTTGTACTGGGTCTGTGACAAGTTTCAAGTTGATCACCACTTTAATACTTTTTTAACTGACTTCTTTAACATTACATAAAAGTTTTTATTTGGTTACTTGTATATCCGACATAAATTCATTGTTGGCTTGCAAAGTTTTCATTTGGTGCAAATGATTTGGGGATAGGAACATCTCAGGGCAATTCTTTGATTGACGTGTTCGACCATCTAGGTAGTGGTATGTAAGTGGAAGATAAACGACAGTCATATGCACTATCTCTTTTGCGCTTTGGACCTCGACAGGAAAGTAAATAGGTGCCCACAATATCGATTTATCATTTTGAATTGATAAAGCTACTTTATCTGCAACGCTTTTATTTGTTGTGTGGGTATGACTTCAGTTTTGACACAACATGGAAGTATCTAAATGCCATTTAGCTTGATCCTAGTCTTTCTATGATACACTAATGGATCCCAGTCTGGTAACAACAGAAACAGAGTTGGATTGAGATGTATCAACTATCGTGTATGCAAACTCTGAAATACTCAGTTTTTTATTCATTGACTATGTCCATATATCGCAGAAGCATCACACCAGAAGCTTCTAATGCAAGCGGAAGAAGCAGTGAAGACACAGCTAGATGATGCACAAAGAATAATCACAGCTGTACACGAGGCAAGTCTGCTTCTATTTAAGGAAATATGATTGCCAGCATTTCCTACCATCTGGATTCTGGGTTTATTTTTCATGATAACTGTATTACATGCTCAGCGGCCTTTGCCCGTTAGATATGGCTGTTTTGTCGCATCTGCTGGTATGGCATTTAATTTTGAGGTGGTGGCAAGAGAATTCACATTCATGATCTGGATTCTGGGTTTATTTTTCATGATAACTGTATTACATATTCAGCGGCCTTTGCCCGTTAGATATGGCTGTTTTGTCGCATCTGCTGGTATGGCATTTAATTTTGAGGTGGTGGCAACAGAATTCACATTCCTGGGTGCGCTTGCCCGTCCAGCCCATCCAAAAGCTTATGAACTGGTGTTTGTCATGTACCATTAATCTATTAGTGCTTGAACCTTTAAGGTTCATAATTACGAGATTTCTCAAGTTTTGGCCTATTGAAGGTTATGCCTTTATGCATTTAGGGTTATGCCCGTTAAAAAGGCAAAAAAATAAAATAAAAAAAATACAGTTTGTTGTAGTCAATAATTGAAAGAAAGCTTATGAAGCTAATTTGAACATTTCCTGTCATTCATTCATTGCAGTCAGCAAGGGAAAAAATGCTCCAGTTGAAGTATGTTGTAGGCAAGGGCTTGAATGAGGGTGGTCTAAGTTGATGTTCATGATGGCTAAAGAGATGGGGACTTTGCACGGAGACCAGTGTTGGAAGAGGCTGAAGGGTTTTATGATAGAGTCTCTTAGAGGTTGAGCTCGTTACCTTTTCTCAGGTTACAAAATTGCACATCATTCTGTGGAATCTGTCATTCATTTCATAATTGCGCTGGGATCATGAGAAATAAACAACTTGTAGCGTGTAATTTCGAGTCACGTGTCCACGGTGTTGCAGTTGAGCTTTATAGTAAACAATAGTGAGATTATTCATTTAATAGCCAACAACAGATTAGATAGTTTGATGCCTTTCTTCCTTGAGCTGCCTTCTGATGAGTTAAAGCAGTCCATCATGGTAAAAGTATGTTTCACTGTTCCAGTATTTTCATTTCTGAGAAGATAGAGCATAGCAGTGCATGAGTACGAATCAAAGCGAGTCCTAGTTTACAGTCTATGTCAGTGCATGCATAGAACATGTTTCGCTAGAAATGAACTTGACAATGTTACTATAAGTTGCTCTCGGAGGCCCCTGCGAGTCTTTCTTGTCAATTTGCTTACACATGCACTTCTTACAAGCAGAGTTCGTAATAGCCTCTTTATCTTTCCCCAGTGCCTTCTAGAAAGGAAAAAAAGAAAAAGAAATTAAAAAACTTTTGAAAGATCGGTGGTCCGTTACAGGAGATTCAATGGATTGGCTTATGGGAGACACCCTCAATTATCCAACATTCAACTGACCAGCAAGCCATGTCTTGTGCAAAATGAGCTTCAAGACAGAATTGACATGCCTTGCTGGGATGAACCACAATTCTATAAATATTTCACGCATAGCCATTCTAGCAGCCATGAAATTCCATGGCTATAAGGTGTATGATATGACAGAACGTGAAGGATGGGGATTGTCATTTTGACCTTTCAGAACCCAGTAAAGAGACAGAAATAGTTTTCACAAAAACAAAACAAAACAAAAGACATGGATTTAATTTAGGATATTTTTGAGATTTGGCGATCGAAGAATGAAAGAGAGAGAAATGGGCGGTGTTGCTTTGTGCACCGCTCAATGCTTTGATGGTGGGGGCTGCTGCATGCTCTCATTATTATTGCATGTAATCTGTGTTTTTATTGGCAAGCAATCCTTACCTGATTGGGTGGATTGGATTGGCTCTGATTTTGTTACGTCGCCAGTCAGTCGGTGCTTAGGGTGGGGAGAAGGTACGGACCCCAGACAGGAAAACAACGTTGCACGTGAATGGGCACGCGGGTGCACGTGAAGTGCAAACTTTTTTATTTAATCTGCCTCTGCTTTCTTTTTCTCTTTTGTCAAACTTGAAAGGACATTGATCGAGAATGAGTAGCAGCAGCCAGCAGGGGGTAGTAGGTCCCACTCGAAGTGGCTGTAGGGTATGAGGTCGCCCATGAAAATGCCTATTCTCGTAAGAGGACCACCCTTGCTCCACGAGGACATCTTAAATTCCTGGAGTGGGCACATGTCGTGGTTCCAGTGGTGTCGTTTTCAGTATCGAAGTTTCCTTGCAAACCTTGCCTTCCTCCAATTCAAGCAAGGGATGATGAAAGTGACTGTTCGAACAACCAATATAAAGGCTTTAGCGAAGTCTCCTCCTCGGCTTTCATTTAGAAAATGAAAATTGAAGTAAGTGTTCTTCAATTATACGCTGACACTTTCCATTTCCAAAAGATAAAGGACAATCCATTTATGTCAAAATGCTATGAAAACTCTTAGAAGAAGGGAGTGTGATGTTTAGGTTAACATCCAATTAATATATATTTTTTAAAATTATTTTTTAATTAAATTATAAATTTTAATTATCACTCTATTAAATTCCATTCAGCTTATCCATTTAATATTATGAGAAGGTCATGGTTTTCTTTAAGAATAATAAAGAAGTCATAAAATAATTCATTGTTTTTTATATTACAATTGAATTGCAAAATATATTTTTATTATGATGATATTAACAAAAATGATATTTTGATAAGCTTTTTATGATCTCTTAACATTTTATAAAAAAATGTGCAACTCCTGTTTTATTGAACCAAAACAATAAAAAAAATGTAATAAATGGTTGTCAAATATATCACGATATAGTTTTTGGGTTAGAAAAAAAAAATTCAAGGCTTGTGATTTGAAATAGCTTATATATAATTTAAAAGGTATTTATATAATTCCAGATATTAACACTTTTTTTTTCTTCTCACTCCTTGTAACTAGTTAAAAATAACATATTTTTATTATTGATTTCAACAACAACCCTATCTTTTTTAAAAGCCAATACTATATGCTTCTTTTTTAATCCAAAACTTGAATCCTAACTTGTAGATTGTCTAGCTGCTAATTCAGACTCATTATATGACTTTTATTGATTGGGGCATATTTTTTTATTGTTTCAATTAAACTAAAAAAAACCCTCTATTAATTACCTTAGTAATGTAATGTTTCTCTATACTCAAAGTCCTTTCATAGACTTCTAAAAATATCAATATGGATCACAAAAACAACACATTTTTAATGGACCACCACAATTCACATGGGTATCTGGTAATAACAACCATTTTATTTTTGGCAATCATCTAGGTCGAAATTGTCAATGCATTCATTAAAATTTCTCCCATATTTTCTTAAAGTATATACTCATTATAAAATTTAAGTTTATCTAAACGGAAAAAAGTGTTCATTCATCTTCTTTTAGTCATTAATCTTTTGTTTTTCTTATCTCTCTCAAGACATTTTCAAGTTCTTCCACCAAATAGAATCTTGCATTTTTAATATGATGGTAATTAGCTTTATATCCTTATCTATTCTAGAACTTCTATGTAGTCAAAAGTCCTCTCAATTTCATTCAAATAATCAATAAACTTCCATGTTTGTAAGAAACTGTGAACTCATAAATTTTTATACAAAATTATAAATTTTTGTGATACTCATCTCGATCAAGAAGTTGTCTTCTATGCTCTCATCTCTAAAATGAGTTTTCAAAGTTGACTACAAATTCGTAATCACTCTCATCACAACTCTTTAGGCTCATTTCCTCCATCAACAACCGGGTCAATTATATGATCTATCTCTGCATATTTTTTATTATCAATTCATGAACCATTTTTTCTTTGAAAGGATACCTCCTAATCCCCTCCAACCTAAACACATCTTGTTTTGCAACCATTTATTCCAACCATTATAATTATTCAATAACATACAAACTAACCACTATAAATCATTGAGCTGATACCAATTGAAACAGATAAAAATAATATAAAAGATAAAAACCAACCTTTAACTAACCACAATAAGTATTGATCTAAATATTTCAATTAAAGACAAAACCATTTTTGAAGATAAGTTTGGTATCAAACCAATCTTTAATGCTACTATAGAGAGCTAGAATCAAGGTAAAAATATAATAGTAGTTGATGACATGTTAATGATATTAGTAAGTGTTTATTGATCAAATTTGACAACCTGCCAACTATGATTTTTATTGAGTTTGTAATTAGGTAATGTTGCGGGCTTGAATTTTGGGTGGAAATTTGGGTTGTGTGGTTTGATAGGTTTCTATGCTAAAATTATGAAATTTATGGAGTTTCTTTTACTTCTAGAAATTTGACTAAACATATTGTTAAATCTTGTGCATTGACTCCTAAAAATTTGGTTGAAAATATGGTGAAATTGTGTTCGTTATTGCTTTTTAAAATTTAGGATTATAGCTAAAATATGGGTATCCTTCTGTAAATAATGGTGAATAGTGGTATTTATGTAATTTTCATTAAATTGGAACAATAACTCATTTTTGAAAATAGGTGCAATGATAAAAAGTTCAAACCCATCCCTAAATCTTCAAAAAAAAAAAAATTTCATCCCCTGTAGTTTTATATGTTTATTTTTAGTCATAAAACTTAATTTCCCTCTATGTCTATAGATATTGAGAAAAAGTTCAATTTAGTCCTTTAATTTTTTGTAAAAGTTCAATTTCACCTTTAAAGTTTTCTATTTTTACATTTTCAATCCCTGTAATTGTAGGTTTTTACATTTTGATTCCAAAACTTAATTTTCTTCACATTTTAGTATTTGAATATTGAACATAAAAAAATAAAATCATTAAAAAATAAAGATGAGAAAGAAATTGGGTTCGCCACATATCAATCCCATAAGATACATATTGGTATTAATAAAGGTTTATTAGGAAATGAGGGTTCGATGAAGATGGATTTATCCTATGAACATACTAAAAAAGTAGATTAGGATTCATAAATTTAGTATTATTGCTGTTTTGTTTGATTTTTTAATTTTAGATTGATTAAAGATTGTTTTGTGGTTGAAAATAGAGTTATTGAAATTTATGTGGGTTTTTTAGAATTTATTTTGGTTTAAATAAGTTCAAATTTAGGTTTTAAATATCTAAAAATCATGTTGTTTATAAAGAAAATGTTTAGTCCAAAACTGAAAAACAAAGAGAACATAAATAAAAAATAAGGATTTTGACTAAATAAATACCTTTTATTCATAATTTAATATTTCAAACTCTTTGGGATATTTATTTTAATTTAAAAAACCTAGTTTTGGAAATTATGGCGTTGTCAACACCCTTTTTTCTATTTCATATCTTATTAAATATTTGTATGTATTTTTGTCTTTTGTTTATTATTAACAAGCTCAACTTCCCACTTTATTATTTTAATTATCGTTAACAACTCTATTTACAATTTATTAATTTATATAATTTTAAATTCATTATATTACTGATTCATCTAGAAAACCTCGATGCGAATCTTTCCATGAGGTGAGAAGGAAACGGGTCCTGATATTTTAGAGCTGGTACGGTTACAGAAGTCTCGAGTCCTGATCATGTGAACTGACAAGAAAAACATAAAAAAAAATGGCTCCAAATCCCACAGCGGACAGCCCCAGTTAACTTCTTCTTGGCTCACACGAGCTAGAAATTGAGTACGTACTTCTTTGTTTTTAGAGCAGCATGTGGGTCCAGCTTCTGGTCGTGGACGCTGACCTTCCACACCATAATCCATTGGAGACGTGGTTAGATTATGTACACATGTTTTCTGTGAATGCTAGAATCTCACTTGGCCACCAAAGAATCTTCCATCAAGAAGGGTGTTGTCGTAGTTTCTGTTTTCAATGGAGACCATGATTTTGATGGTTTTTTTTTTCACAGCAACTCTCGATCGACTTTCATGATTCAAGTGGTTGAAGTTGGACCAGCTGCTAACAGGGATAACGCAGTCCCGTGTATAAATTGGGATTGGACCATGTGGAGTTATCCTTTCGGTTGATTAATCTCAAGATATCCCATCACACAGTCTGCTGGAGATCTTCTTGTCCACCGTCGTCGTTATTTTTTTATTGATACTCCCTTCAAAAATATGAGAGAGAGAGAGAGAGAGAGAGAGAGAGAGAGAGAGAGAGAGAGAGAGAGAGAGAGAGAGAGAGAGAGAGAGAGAGAGAGAGAGAGAGAGAGAGAGAGAGAGAGAGAGAGAGTGAGCGAATAACTCTATAAAAGTAATACTGCTTTGGTGTCCTCGTTGTGGTGTCTCTCCTCTCCAAAAAGTTTTACCTTAATTCAGCCAGTATCATAAGAGACACCTGACCAGAATCAACCCTGTTCTGGACAACCCGCTTGGCTAGTTTAGCTTTCATGTATGCTATACATTCTTTAAACCAACTTGGTACATCCTGTTATCTTGGAGACATTTTTTCTTGGATGCGTTGTTTGACAGGTTATTTTAATTTAAATGCAGGGATAATCGCGGGCATATGGAATTGGTGTGGGAAAATGGTCAGGTTCTTATGCGAGTATTGTCCACTAGTAGCTCATGCACCAGTTACACTCCTCATCCTATAAAAAATGTTAGTGAAGTCGAGAATAATAGTGATGGCTACTCTACAAAGAGGCCAAGGTTAGGAACTGGGGATTCTATCTTGGGCGACTTTCCTTTGATAGATGATAGAGAACTCGCGAAGCGTGACTCCAAACCTTCGCAAGACGATCACCAACCTGAGTTATTCTCTGAATTATGTGAAACTAATCTCAATATGCTCTTGGAAAATAACGAAAATAACATTTATGAGAAGAATATCACGGACGGCGCCCATGTTGTTCCGGGGTATAACGATGCAAATTGGCGACCGGGGAATGCGTCCGAGGTTGCAGCAGAAGTTCCTCAGCTTACAACAGCTAGTAATGGTCAGCTATATCAGTCTTTCTTGGAGCAACACAAAGCTTCAGCTCCACTATTCCATGGATTGCCCAATTCAAAGCTGCAGCAGGTGGATTCTGGATCTGACAACCACTCAAGGTTGCAGAATTTGTCCCACATTTTAAGGCCAGCTCTTCCTAATCCTAATCAGGGCAGTAATGCAACAAGGGGTCCTGCATCATCAAGACTCCAGCAACTGAAAAGCAACACTGACGAGCCTCCAGCAGGTCGTAGAAATCTTGAGTCGGGACAGATGGTGCCGACTTATGCTTCAAAAGTTTCTAAATATTTCCATGACCAACAATATCTATTGGAAAGTCAGATAGTTCCTATTGGACCAATTGACAGGTCTGCAGAAGCGTCACCCCCAGACGAGCAATCTGAAGCTGTTCTCCATAACTACGCCACTACCACTAAGAGGTGCTGCGATCGGGTTTTCGGTTCAACCTCAGGCTCCGCAGAAAAAACAATAAAGGGGAAGCCTGATAGAGGAAAATCTATAGATCAACTGACTGCAACTACTTCAATATGCTCACGAGGAGCTTCAAATGATCCAACCTCTTCTCTGGAAAGGCAGTATGAAGACACAGAGGGGACAGCGTATACAAGCGATGTACGTGAATTAGCAAAACTTGTCTACCTTTTCCGTGTTTCATATATATATTTCCTTCTTATTCTGACAAAATTCATGTTTGACAAATGACCCAGGATCTCGAGGAAGAAGAACAAGTACCTGCTCGAGGGAGTGCAGGTTCCAAGAGAAGGCGAGCAACAGAAATCCATAATCTGTCTGAAAGGGTTAGTGATGTCATTGATTTGATAATTAAACCAATAAGCTGATATCCTTTGACAAATCTAATTAGCTGTTATGCATTTATGTGTGCGTACGTGCAGAAGAGAAGAGATAAGATCAACAAGAAGATGCGTGCATTACAAGATCTAATACCCAATTCAAATAAGGTTGGCACTATTTTCATCCAAAACTTAATAAATATATATGTTCTCTTTCATAATCTTTTGCTTATTTTTTTTTTTTTTGGTTTTGCTCTTCTACCTGTGGTTGTCAGGTGGATAAAGCTTCTATGCTTGGTGAGGCAATAGACTACCTAAAATCCCTTCAGCTTCAAGTACAGGTATATATTTCCTTACTTTCAGTTTTTGACACACACATGAGACATGCACATGATCATAATTATCTTACACATATATGTAGTTGTAATCCTAAATGTGTGCCTTGGGCCAGATGATGTCGATGGGAACAAGGCTTTGTATGCCTCTAATGATGTTACCAACAGGAATGCAACATATACATTCACCACTATTAGCTCAATTTTCTCCTATGGGTGTGGGGATGGATACGAGATTAATGCAAATGGGTGTTGGATGCAGTCCAGCAACATTCCCAGCTTCAGGTATGTTTGGGCTACCAGCTGGTCAGATGCTACCCATGTCGGTATCACAAGCGCCATTCTTTCCTTTGAATATCGGAGGGCATTCCACACACTCATCTGTTCCGATGCCGGCCCTGTCTGGAGTGGTCAGTACTCCTCTGGAATTTTTGCGCTCTGCTGTCTTTCCAAGTTCAAAGGATATTATTCACTCCAATACATCAGCTCGCTAATGATAAGTAATGAGGCCGAGCTTCTAGCTCGTTTGGGTTGTACAAGCATCGAGTCCAGGCTTGGCGTGCTTTCAGTTTCATTATTGGAGGAAATGAATTAATGGCATCAACTGTGAATTAACATATACATCTTTATAGTTCCAAATTGCCTTTATATATATTATCCTTTCATTAATGACATTTGTATTATTATTGTCCTGTTAACCTCGGTCAAGATTATCCTTCATGTCACCTCCGAATAAGGTTATTTTAATCAAATAGATGGCTTAAATATTAATTTTGAACTTAAAATGTATTTTTTTATTTAATGAAAAATGATAATCTCGATTGATTTTAATTTTCTAATGAAACTGAATTTCTTAATTTAACGCTCTTATATAATTAAATGCATGGTTGCTCATGTAATCACATTATTGTTGTTATCCGGATGATTGTTTTGATGCCAGCAAAAGTTAAAAAGAAAACAAATAATCATAGAAAAATAAAATTTTGATGACTAAAAAAGTTGCAAGTATGAATTTTAAATATGCATTTTTATTCTCTAAAATAAAATTTAGTAGTTCACATCATGAAAACGTTTACAAGTGTCTTAATTAGACCAAAAAATCTACCTTAATCTTCTAGGAAACAAAATTAAAATTTGAAAGCATAAAGAAAAACTATATAATATCCAAAATAAAATAATAAATCTGAAAATGTAAGAAAAACAACAAAATTAGCTTAAATAAGATCTTTTAATCTAATTTCAAAATATTTGGATAGTAGATGATAAAAAATGTTGGTTTCAAGAACCTCCTATAAAAATTTCAGATTTGTTTGAGAGTGTTGTTGATATTATTTTTTTTAAATATTTTTTATGCTGACATACATTAAAATAATATTTTTTTTATTTTTAAGAGTGTTATTGATATTGTTTTTTTAAAATATTTTTTATGTTGAAATATATTAAAATAATATATTTTTTTTTAAAAAAAAAATTATTTTTGAGATCAGCATATCAAAACAATTCAAAATATTAAAAAATTATTTTTAATAAAAAAATTAATTTTTTTAAAAATATTAATTAGACAACGTTTTTAATTTCCACGAGCCTTGCTATGTCATGTTATCACGATGGTTTTCTAAACAACTCAATAAGCATCCAGTGTGGTTTTATATATAAACTTATATAGTTTAGCATGCTTAAATCGAGAGATTAGATGATTCCCTCCGCTACGTTGCAGTGAGATTAAAATTTCTTTACATGTAAAATAACAAATGCCAAAACCATAAAAAAAAAACTCTCTCACAATGTCCATAAACCTAACTTAACAAATTAATTAATTAAACGTGAAACCTCTCAACTATATTATATTCTTTATGTAACTCTGGTCTCAAATTAAATTGCACAGAAGCTATTCTAGCGTGACTTAATAAACTTGATTGATTAAAATAAATTTAGATAATTAGTAAAAATATAATTTGATTTTAAAAATATTTTTATAAAGATATTTTTTTTAAAGTATTAAAATAGTAATACATTGAATCAATTTAGATTAACTTGTCAAACCCGCAATTTGGATCATGAACTCCATTGAGTTTAATATTTTTTATTTTAAATTATTTTTATTTAATTATATGATAAAAAAATAGACACTTGTAAAATCAAATATCAACTTAATACTATGATTTTTTTCTGAGATCACAGTAATCTCATAAAAAATAAATTAAAATAAATCATAAAACTTAATTCTCAATAAATTATGATTATTTTTTTATGGGATTAGTTTTTATTTAATAATATAATAAAAAATAAATGCTTAAAAACCGAGCTTCAACCAAAGTCAGTACTTTTTTTCTAAATCACGATAATCTCATAAAAATAATTTGAAATAAATAATAAAATTCAATTTATAATAATTATATATTTTTTTTAAAACCATTTTTATTTAACAACATGATAGATATACTTTTTTTTCAATTTAATAATATGATAGAAAAATATAGATAATCATAAAACTAAGTATCAACCTAATGCTAAAATGTTTTTCCAAAACTATGATAATCCCATATAAAGTAAACCAAAATAAATAAACAAGTTTCATTCCTAATATACTCAACGTTTAAATATGAAAATGAAAAAATAAAAGAGAAAGAAAAAAGAAAAAAAAAACACAAGAAAAAAGAAAAAATATGTTAGTTCTTACGTGGTTTGCACTATGTTTCGGGTTAGCTCGAATTTTTTCACTACAAAAAAAGATATTAAGGTAATGTAATTAATTTTAAAAGAATAAACTGACATTTAAATCATCGACTTGACTAGATTTAATAAGATTGTATGATTTGATTAACATGAAATAAAAAAATATAATGATAATAAAATAAACTATTAAAAAATTAAAAATAAAAAACTAAAAAAATAATTAGAGCCTAACCAGGCTGACATGCTAAATTTACGATGCAGTTGCGATACCAGAGCAATCCTATTGAAAGTAAATCGAATAAAACAATAAATCTTAATTATCAAACAATCTTATATCATAAAGAAATATATATATATATTAAAAAAACAATAGAAAAAAATTTATCTAAATTATCTAAACCATTGGCATTATGATTGGGATAATCACGTAAACAGGAATTAAAAAAAGTACAAAAATTAATTTCAGTAAATCAAATATTGAAAAATAAGGTTGAATTTTTTTTTTAAAGAACCTAAAAAAAAGTGAAATCAACTCATGTTAATTACTGAAATTGACAACTTTTATTATG
>NW_011499846.1:6838843-6861331 GCF_000495115.2 Populus euphratica | reverse complement strand
TTATATTAGAACAATTATTATATAATTTAATTTTAAACACGGGTTAAGTAAGAAGTCAGGATGAGATGTTTTTTCTATTAATTTAATTTTTTTTATAAATTAGGTTGCTTTTAAATCGATCAAGTTAATTAAGTCAATATTTAAATAATTTTTATACAATTTAATTTTAAATTTAGATTAAATAAAGAGTCAGAAGAGAAAGTTTCAAAGTTAATTCAGTGAGTTAAGTTTAATAATAATATTAAATAATTTTTTATAAACTAAATATTTTTTTGTTATGTGAAAAAGAACTTGATCCGACTCATAATATGAATACAACACTGACATGTAAACTAATATATTATGTAAAAAAGAAGAATATAAAAGAAACTTGACTCATAAAATGTTAATAGAAAATCACCCTGTTTATAAAGTTTGAATGAGACTAGTATTGCATTTGTAATTATATAATAAAAGGTTTTTTCATTTAACAGTAAATTTTTTATTAATGAAAATTAAATCCTTCCTTTGGTATTGTTAAAGACATTTTTTTTAATAATTTGAGAGGTCCTGGTTAATTTTCACTTATCATAACTAATTCTTTAACCTACTAAATACTTTGTAAGCCTAGTAAATAGATAAAGCATCCTCAGAATGGCAAACACGCATATAAATAATCAAAGCTGGCTACGAAGAGAGTGAATTCCCTGCTAGGACCACCACAGACATATTTTTTATATTGATATGATGCATTCAAAACTCGGACATAATATATCAGCTGGTGATTCATCCTATACATTTTAACCATAAAATTAGAAAAAGAGAGAAAGGTTTTGTATATAATACCCTGAACTCATTTAACACTCCCTAGCCAGCTTCTCAGATGGGTTATCTAGGCGTTGCGCTTTGGAGTTGTTCTATTTACAAAGATTTTGCAAATATGCAGGTTTGTCTTGTGGAGGCCATATTCCGTGACCAAAAGCTTTAAAAAAACAGGGGATTGGAGGACCACCACCCTGCTAGGTCCTTTTCGGGTCTCTTGGGTAAATAAAGAAGCTGAAGAAGGTGGCGGATGATACTGTCTTTAGATACAAAATCTAATGTCACGAACCCAGAAAGTTCTCCCACGCTATCAGAAATGGTCATCTCAATGCGGCTAGTTAATCATTTTTTCGCTTTTCCTCTCGTTGGTTTTAGTTCTAGCTACGGAGTCTTTTGGGATCCATCGAGTAGTAGTTTTCAAAATCTTGATTTGCATCAAGATCATGGCTAGCTCCGAACAACAAGTTTGTGTTTTTCTTCTTCTTCTTCTATTTTTCTCCCTAAAAAATGGGGTTATATTCAGTTTAATTCGTACCATTTATAGTTATTAACTCTTTCACACTACAGTAGAGACTCTTTTGTTTTGGTATGGGCCGTTTCCGATTATCACCATTGCAGACCCCGAGCTAGCCGAGTAAGTACTATCAAATAAATTAGGTCTCTACATCAAGCCCAGTATGAGAAACCCAATAGACACACTCCTGGGTAAAGGATTGGTTCTACTTAATGCACTGGACTGGGCTAGACACAGAACAATCCTTAATAACGGCTTTTCCATGGACAAGCTCAAGGTATTGCTTTTCTTCTTCTTCTTCTTCGAACTGAGTTTGATCAATTTGATTTTCAGTGTCATTCTGGAAAAAAGGAAAGGTTTTATAAACTCGGCCAAGCCATGCCCTTTCTTCTTAAATTCTCATAAACTACTAAATATAATTAGTTTTCATGCCTTTTGTTTCCGGACCTGGCTGGTTATGATAGGGAGAATGGCAGCGTGTAGACCAACAATTGGAAAAACCGGAGTGTAATCACCAAGGATGAATATATAAAGATAGACATGAATGAGCAATTTCAAACGCTTACTGCTGATACAATAGCCCATACTGCCTTTGGCAGTAGCTGTGTTCAAGGGAAAGGAGCCTCTAAAGCGCAAAAAGTACTTAAAAAAGGTTGTGTTGCTTTAAGGACACACATTTTTATCCCTGGCACCCTGTAATTGCCCTTCTCAAATAATTCTCTTATCCCAGATGCTCATTTTGTTAAATTTTTTCACTTCCTTGAGACAAGTGATTAGTCTGCTTTTTTAATTGTTTATTTAATCATACTCTATCTCTTCTTTGTTCCTTTCAGATACCCCCCTACCCCGTCAAACATTCAGGTATGGAAGCGAGACGAGAAAGTGAAGAATACGCCATGGCAGGTCATAGAAAGTAGAACGAAATCCCAAGTTGAAATAAGTTCAAAAGATTGTTATGGATATGATGTTCTTGGTTTAATGGTTGAATCCTTACAAACTACTGGCAACAAAGATAGTCCCAAGTTGAACATGGATGAAATCATAGAGGAGTGCAAGACGTTCTTCTTTGCTGGTCAAGAGAGACGACCCCCAATTTATTAACTTGGACCATTTTCATGCTGTGCCTGAATGAAAAATGGCAAGAGAGGCTGCGACAAGAGGTTCCTAAACATGGTCTTAACTTTCATCTGCAAACAAGCATGTAATCATGGCATTAAGATTATTTGAAAATATAAAAAAAATTAATTTAAAATTAAAATAAAATAAAATAAAATAAAAAAGTTAAATTTTTTAAAATATACTTTTAAAACATAAACACAAATAAGTTATCGTAAGTTGTGGTATATTAATCTTGTACAATATGACTCACCTCATAGAATGGCTTCCTTACTTTCAAAGTAAAATTAAAAGCACCAATGTTTATATAGAGTTTCCGACTGATGCAACCATACCAACCCTGATTTAAACGGTTTGTTATACAATCGTCTTGGTTTGACAAGTTAAAAAGAAAAAAAGCTATTTCGAAAAGACATGTGTCAAGAACAACGGTCCATTGTAGTAAGATAATGAAAGTTCAATCTTGAAGTCAACAAGGACACACCTTTTTTTAATGGACATGGCCTTGTAGAAATTCAAGAGTTACACGAGGAAAAGGGACCAGAGGCTTCGCATCTATTAACATGACAGACCAGGGACAGTGAAAATTGTGCCAGCCAGGGTTGAACGAGCACCTAAAGCTACAATATCAAGCCATAATGATTCGAGTGTTGCTGTCAATATGCTCCATGTACTTGCACCAAGAATCGAACTGCCTAGGGCTCGAGAAGTGGATAAATTTAATTTCATGAACCGGTGGGCGTAGTGGACTCATGAAATCTCATTTTCGAGGCTTGAACTGTCTCCTAACAGACGTCGTTATCTCCTGCCACTGCCATTTAAAATTGCTTTCATATAATAAATGGTACAATTCTTAATGTGACTGAAATGATCTTGATGTGGTGTTTAGCCTATTGCTTAGCTTTCGAGTTGATTGGATCATTTTTTCTTTATCATCTTATTTTCAGTCAGCTTCGCGAGCCCTTCAATTCATGTACTCCTGCTGTGCACGAAATGCACATTCTTCCCGGCTTGTAGAGCAAAAAATATTCACGAACATTAGTAATTCGCGTAAAACAATTATTTAGAAAAGGTAGCATTATACGTTATTATCTGAATTTTCCGCCCTGCATTTTCTTTTTTATATGATAATCATTAATCACTACAACTATTACAAAAAAAAACGTTAAAAGATTTGAGTTGAAATCACAATATTGTTTTTTTTTTAATTATTAAATTTCAATCAATTTAATTTAAAATCTAATCATAATCAAAGATTAGATCGACAAGTTACCAACCGAGCTTGAAAACATTATTTTGGACTATTATAACTAGTTTTGACTAGCAACAAGTTTAGAATTATGCTAAATCATTGGTCTGCATTATATAATGGGTTAGACTAAATTTTTCTTTTATCATCAAAAAATATATAGTTATTCTCAACCTATTTTATAAAAACAATAAAAATTAAAAACACGAATTAAAAATTAATGGATATTCTTCTTATTTTCAGGCAGCTTCGCGAGCCCTTCAATTGATGTGGTGTTTAGCCTATTGCTTAGTTTTGACTAGCAACAAGTTTAGAATTAGACTAAATCATTGGTCTGCATTACATAATGGGTTAGACCAAATTTTTCTTTTAACATAAAAAAATATATAGTTATTCTTAATATGTTTTATAAAAACAATAAAAATTGAAAACACGAATTAAAAATTAATGGATATTAACGACATCTTTTTCAATTATCAAGAATGTTACATATTATAATTTTTAAAAAATATTAAGACGAAAAAAAATTATACCAGCTGGAATAACTTGTCAAAACTTGTGATTCAAATCATAAAATTATAATAACATTGTGTGAAGTAAATAAAAAAATTATAAAGGTTACTTACTCTAATTCTGATATTAAAAAATAATATTAAAAAATATATTATTTAATAAAAAAGAGCCAAAACTAGTTATCTATGTCATAAATCTCATGGAATCTAATATTTTTTTAATAAATAATTTTTTTATTTAATCATATTAAAACATATATAAATGATAAAAAAAAATTGAGCACCAATAAAAGGCCATTCATATAAAACCGTAATAATTTTAAAGAAATCAAATCAAAATATATTGTGAAAATTAATTAAAAATCAATTAATTACTAAATAAAAAAATTAAGGAAAAAAAGTCAATGAAAAAAAACCACATAATCAATTGATATATATCGCCTATGTCTAAATTGCGTGAAAATAATTGAAGTATGTTTCTTTGAATAATCAAGTTTGTATAATTCCCCATCAATAAATTAAGAGCAAGATTTCGACCAAAATCGGAAATTACCATTTGGTTTAAATTACAATTTACTCTAACAATATATTTTTATTCTTTTTCATTCAAAAGCAAAAGCCAGCTTAAGATAATCTTAAAGTGAAGTCTGTTTCAGATTATTTTGTCGAAAATCAATTATTTTGTAGGTACACGAATTATGTAGATTTATAATTGGTTGATTAGGAGATCTGTTAAACACACTCCAATAAAATCTTGAAGTATATATTAAAGAGCGAATACTGGATTGATTAGACTCAACTCAAAAGCCGGATCAAATCTCACAGTGTACAAGAGAAAGACTTTATAATTATGCTTCATTAATTAAGGACTAATTATCCCCTTAATCGAGGTCAATGATGCTACGGGCAAATCGACCATCATTCCCCACTATAAATAAAAGGGGAGATGCATATACTCAAAGCCAGGGGGGGCAAACCAAGCTTTATTAGATTTAACGAGGGGTTTAATGGTGTTTAATCCTCCCTGTAATTGCTGTCTTCGTTCTCATTAAAGTCAAATTGCTATTATAATTCTGATCTTTAATTTTATCTTCGGCAGCTGTGCTTTATTGGATTGAGCAGGTACACTCTACTCCACATAATCGACCGACTCAAAAGATCATCAAAAGTGTTTCACTTAATTATTGTGCTTTGAACATAAACACTGTCTCTTAACGAAAGAGACGTCAGATTTGTTTCCTCCTATTAGCATGATTGAAGGCAGTAATGGGAGGGCTTAAGAAAAATACACAATACAGATGCATGTGCTAATGTTGCCTGCCTCCAATGTTTATGGGCCTATCGACGAGGGATACATTAGGGTCATATCTTGAATAGACTTCTACTCCTTCTCTAATTCTCAGTGCTTAGGCCTTTCAGAACTCCAGAAGGAAAGTGGCATGCCGCTCCAAAAAAGAGTGGGTCATCGGGTGGGTTGATTCTGGGCCGCTAGCTATCATCAAAGTTACACTAACAAGCAGCCTTAGTGATAGAAAGCTGTCCAGTTGCAGATACGAAATAATTTGCCAATTTAACGAGAACTAATTAGCATAACGTCTAATCCCATTATCCCAAAGGGATAGTTGGTCTTTCTTGTCATCCTTTTTGGAAAGAGATGGATTGAAGATAATGAATTCTGAGGCTACCTCTTCTTTGTTCAAGGACATATCAATTGATGCCTCTTTAGATTTCAAACTACCTGTTGATTAATCAGAATGCTTCAAAGTCGTCATCCTTGCACATGCTTTCTTTTTTGTGCAAGTGCTCATCATCCATGTCTTTTACTCTCTCTCTCTCTCTCTCTATATATATATATATATATATATATATATATGCTCTGTTCCTTCTGCTTTTCTTTTTTTCCTGAGATGATATATACAGCCATGTCTTCTAAAAGCTATTGAACCGGGTTCGTCTAATGGACGACTAAGTACTTGTTTTCATCTGAAGAAAATTATAGAATACCAACCAAAAGTTTAGATTTGATGAAAAAGACATCAATATATAGTATGTCGATGCATCCACCATACAAAGAAAAAACTTTCAATTAAATGCTTTGGCTCTATTTATCAATGCCATGCCATCAACTTGTCTATGCAATCCAATAAAAAACATTTGAATTATTAAATAAAAATAACCAACAATGGATAAGAAAAAAATACTTTAAGTTTTATATATAAATTATTATGTTTTTATTTAGATATAAAGCGATAGCTACAAAACCAAGTTGGTAAAACTATAATTAAATTAAATTGTAACAACATAACAATATAGAATAATATTTCAATCATAATTATAAAACTTGAATTGATTTGATGAATTGATCTAGAATAAAACTGATTCATGTTAATAAACTAATTGAAATAAAAAAAACTTGGCTATAACATTGTTAAAAACTTGAATTGATCTAACTGATCCAGACTTAATCCTATCAAAATCTAATTATTACCTTGTTAATTTTAATTTTGTTTTGATAAAACATATTATTTTAACTTTTTTCAAAAAAATAAATTAGAATCATTGGTTGGTTTCACAACCATGTTTCAATTGTTAAAAGTAATTAAAATATTCAACTTCTTAATTACTCTTTAACAACGAGGTCGGCAAAAAATTCTGAATAATTAAATAAACAACGAAAATAAGCTAGGCCGACATTTATATAGATAGAGAGACAATGTGGTGGCCAATGACAAGCGACCCCTCATCAAATATATCTCACGACCAAGCTTAAAAAGAAGCAAACAAATCAAGATTAAATTGCTGAGCGGTAGTAGTAGATCAATATTTGTACCTTAGTGGATCAAGAATAATTGATTCTCGTACGTGACATCGCAATCGTATTTCATGCAGCATGATGGATTTTATTGAAATCCCTGTACTGAAAGAGCAATAATGAATTAAGTAGCTTTTTAAAATGGTTTTTTTTTATTTGAAAATATATTTTTTTTTATATTATCCCATCAAAACAATCTAAAATTAATTTTAAATAAATCAAAATTCTTGAAAACACGTGTTTACCACAAAAACAAACATATAAGGTTAGATTAATGGTTAAAGAAATCTGTTTTCTTCATAGAATATTTTAATTCAAAGCTTAAAACTAGTATTTACAAAGATTATTATATTTCTTTTATTATACATAGATTGAAGTGAAAGTATATCTGTAAGATTATTTTATATAAAGACATTTAATTAGACGTCGATCTATATATAAACTAGTTTTAAAGACACCCAAATCAGAAAATAAATGTATGTGTTCATTCTCAATATTCCTTTCAATAAAGCCATCCAATATTTAACGGTATATATTATAGGGTTTTGAATGCATGCTTCTCTCTCTTTCTTTATCCCCTTCCATCACACATGCACTCCTAGAAAGTACATATTGGAAAAACTGACTACGTCCCGTGATCTACTTCCTCTTCTTTAATTATGTGATAAACCATATATATTTCTCCATGGAAAACTAGAAAAAGTTCATTTATTAATCACAAACTCTTTCAACTTTTCAAGATAAAAGAACACGGACATGGTTTTATTAGCTTGGTCCTAGAGCAGTAGATGACCACACGTGACCAATCCAGTCGTGTGGATAGCGATCGATTGATGCATCTATGCATACAGAGTCTTTTATTTATATATGGTGTTGGTGGAGAAAAGTAGCAAATCAAACTGTGGCTGCCTTCAATATCAACTTGATATACTGGCAGATCTGCACCAGGCTCCAGTTTGGATGCTAGCTTCTGTAGTATGAGAAGCTACAGGTCACCATGCATTGAACTAGCCAGCCAGGCCCCGAATCTCTCTGTACGTCATTTCTTTTCGAAACTTCATCAAACAAAATTGGACCCTCAGGACCTGCTCATATAATTCTCATTATAAAATAAAAAATTATAATAAGAGAGAGAGCTGGATAGGAATGGAAACTACTTGGCGACCCTCTTGCAGAAGCCATACACTTAAAAAGGTTTTTGAGAAAAAGAATTATTGATTACCAAATTTAAGACATGAAAACAAGAAAAGCACCAATTATTTTTTGGATGAACTACGACGTGACAGCTGCTCTTCCGAAGCCAGAATGGGGCCCATGCTCCAAGACCAATGAGAGGGAGGAACAAGAGCGGCATAAGATTACACGTGGACGTACGGAGAAGATGTGACGCTGGGTTTACAGGTGGCTGAGATAGTTGATGGGTCCCCCAATAGCAGACGCACAGGTGTTGGCCAGCACGCCATATATGGTAATTTGTTTTATTTTTGGGGGTAAAAGCGAAGTAAAGCTTAGCTTCTTCGGGCAATCATTAAACCGTTACGACACAAATCTTCTCTGTGCTGTGGGTTTATTGGGCCCCTCAATACCTCTTTCGTTACGCCTTTTTACGTTGGAAAATCAATTAAGCTTGTTTTAGTTTGGTTGGAATTGTTTTTTAAAATATTTTTTATATTAAAAAAATAAATTTTAAAATTAATATATTAAAATAATTTAATATATATATATTAATAAAAAAATTATATTTTTAAAAAATATAATTTATATAATAAATCAAACAACTTTCAAAAGCTTTTTTAATTTGGTTATAGTATAATAGTTTTTATGTTAGGTGGAATGAAAATTTTTCTGTACAAAAATAAAAATATGCATTTCATCAAATCAATTTTAAAATTCATTGATTTAACTTTATATAAATATAAAATTGAATAGTACAAACGCTTTCTAGTATTATTTAATTATCTTTGAAAGTATTAAATATAACTTGATCTATGAATTAAAAAAGAATTAAAAATTAAATTGAGGGGAAAAATGGTTACCAAAGAAAAAACTTCTGCATCTAATATTTTTTTATTTGGGTTTTAAATTAAACTATATAAAAGTTATTCTTACATAACTAATTAAATTGGTTCAAAGATAATTTGGCTGACTAGTAAAACAAATATGAGAATAAAAATAACAAATATTATAAAATTAACAAAAATAAATCTTGATTCAACTCCTAACCTAACCCAAGTTTAAAAATAAATAACATGGTGATTTTCTTGATGTATTCTAATGAAATTAACTAATTCAAAGGTAACCTGAAAAACTAATAAAAAATTACAAGGATATAATTGAGAAACAAAATTTAAATGAAGAGAGGACATGTAATAAATTGGGGGGAGGGGGGGTTGCTTCATTGTTTATATGAATAATGAAGCTCCATGAAGAATCCTAATTTTTTAATATAGAATATAACTAGGTTACTGCTCCGTGCTATGCATGAGGTCATTCCAAATATTTTTAACTTGAAAAAAACCTAGATGACCATAAACAAATTGACATGGTAACATATTTGAAGTGATCCTGATTAACCCTCGTTAACTTGTTAAACTCTTGAATAAGGTATTGAGATAATGATAACCCTTTAAAAACCAAATTGAAACCAATTAATCATACACAAATCAAAATAAAACATTAAATAATGACAAATAAAAAAAATTATTGAGACAATAACATAATAGATCAATCTTTATTTCATGGCATATTTTGTCAAACTTGTGACCTGGATCATGAACTCTCTTGGGTTAAATAATTTTATTTTTTAAATTTATTTCTGATGTAAATATATGATAACAAAAGTATGGATTTAAAAAAAAAACCAAGTTTAAAGATGAGATTGAAAGAAAAATAATTAAATGAAAAAAAGGGAGACAAAAACATATTGGATAAATCCTAGTTCTGTCAAACTCATGACCCATGTCATGGACCACATTAGGTTTAATAATCTAGTTTTTTTAAATTTATTTATTATTTAAATATATGCTAACAAAAACAAAAGAATTTTTTAAAAAAAAAATAGTTAAAAGGATATAGTTGGAGGGAAAACAAAAAAACAAAAGTCATGCGTGCATGCTTGACTTTGGCGGTCCAACATGTTTGGGGCTTAAGAAAAAAAGCCTGTGACCGTGAACCTCCAATGCAAATTTGCATACTTGGGCCTTTTCAATATTCTTTTTCTTATTGTAATGGCAAACAAATTTTCATCCTTCTTTAAAAAAGAAAAAGATAGATGACACGTCTTCTTTTGTGATTGATTGTTCATTGATTTCATTAACTAGTGGTGACCAGAAAATCATTAACTAGTTTTTTAGGTAAAAAACAACCATTTTTGTTTAAAGAACCTCATTAATACCATTATAACATAAAAAACTAAATTATCAAGATAAAAAAAAAAGGATCAAGAACATATAATATAACATGGTGAAAATTCTCTTTCTCAATTTTGATATATTTTTTATTGCAACATTGAGTTTCAAAATAACTACCATCAAACTTCTTTTATTAAATAGAAATCGTTGACACTAAAATTAACCTTTTTACGTTCTAGAATCAATGTCAATTTATGACTTTATACCTTTTTGTCATAATTCAATAACTTTGTTTCTTATATCTCAAACTCACTAATTGAAAAAAATAAAAATAAAAACTTTTAAATTAAAATTGAATTATAAAAAATTATAAGGACTGCGAAGATTAGAAAAATAAAGTATGAGGATAAAACTAATTTTTGGAGTCAAAATCTAAGTACAAAAAATAACATAGTTTGGTATAAACCATACTTAAGAAGTTTGATATTTTAAAATGTTGCACTTGCATTCTAATTTCATAAGAGAGAAGAGAAAAAAAAGAAAGGAAAACGTAAAAAAATAAATTAAAGTTACATCACAGCTTTGATGATGATACCTTTAGTATAATTAAAAAGAGATCAATGCGATGAGTCTTTGATCATCAAATAAGACTACCAACCATGATTGATGTGAGCCACAAACATTGTTGCAAATGCAAGTTCAATTGTTACTTTTAAGTGGCATGTATGACTCGTGTAGGCTACTAACTATTGGTAGCCTTTCTTGATGTTCATGGGTCCGTGTCATCACACTCTTTCAAATGGTACTAAGAGTGTCGTCAACAAAGCTTTGATAAGATTATGGGATCTTATTATTTCTTTTCTTTTCTTGTTTTTCTTCTCTGTCCTAAAATTAAAATGTCATGGTTTTTAAATGCAACACTTTAAAATGTCACACTTTTTAAGTAGAACTTTTATCAAACTGAGCTATGTTCCAAAGATTTTTTATCGATAATAGTTTGTCAAAACATTTTACAAAATGTGGTAAGTTTTTTTTTTAAATTCTCTAAACCTATGTTTCGATAAATAAATGTGTGAGTGTGGCTTATATCTTTATGTATTTATCTATAACTACTCTATCTAAAAGACTATTTAATAAGTCTAAGTTAGAATTCCATCTTGCATTCATACTAATATTAAAGATACACACCACATTCAATTAAAGGAAAGGAAACAAAAGTTGATTTCTTTTGACATTACAACGTTATAACATACATATACTAAAATATTTAGGACATTTATTGTAGATCTTTTTTTTGTTTTTATTATATTTTATATTAAGTCTTTCCATTCCCAAATTGAGATATAATTTTTTAAATTTGTCAAGTTTTGGTTAAATTAAAAGATAGAAGACCAAAGTGTAAAAATTAACTTGTGTTGCTTTGCAAATACTTTTTTCAAACCAAGCTAGAAAGGAAAAAAGACCTAAAATTTAGAATATATCTTTGAGAATATACAAGTATCAATTCAAATTAAGATTTTTAATAAAATGAGTTTTTCTTTCTTAGAATATATAATAAAAATCATAATTAACATCTCTAAATGCATCATATTGGATTTATAAATATTGAAATTTAGATATTATTATTAGTAAAACTAGTTTATTATGTCACAATATATTATGGGTTGGATAAAAAAAAATTATTGTAGCAAAAATATTTAGAATATAGAGAACTATTTGGCATTGTTATATTAAACTCAACTTAATAAATCAACCTTGAAACCCTCAACCAACTCTTTACTTATCTCAAGTTTAAATTTAAACCATATGAGAGTTCACCTAACATGAACTATTCGACTTTGTTAGTCTAAAGGCAATTCGATTAACTAGTAGAAAAAAGTATAACAATGAAATTGACAAACAAAGGATTAAAATTGACCAGAAAAAACTATCAACCTAACTTCTTGCCTAACTCGAATTTAAAATTAAACTGCAAGGATGTTATCCCGACACGGTTAGAAAAAATAGCAGGGAAATGAAAAAAAAAGCTGAATTAAAAGAAAAAAAATGAGAGGAACTTCTTGGTTTATAAAAAGTAAAGTTCTATAAAATTTATCAAGCATTTTAGGTGTACTTGACATGGACCCACATTATGCTGCAAAGATGAATTATTATATTTATTTAAAAAGTAATGTTCAAGAGTCATAAGCATGTTTTAAGAAAGGAAAAAAAATCATGAGTTAGTTCATTGATTCGACCAAGTCGAATAAGGTGGTTTGTTTTAACTAAATGATAAAAAAAAAACAATGAAAAAAAATGGAACAAATAAAAAAAGTGATCATATTAGCCTAGGAAAGAAAACTTTTTCAAAAGGGGAAAAACGATATAGCTTATTTTCCATTCAATTAAATATCGAAGGATAAAATTAGTTCAAAGAAAATGATCAAGCCAACCTGAGTTAGTATTATAAACTTGTAACATGGTAATAAGGGTGGGATAATCTAATAGAAAAAAAATAAGAAAAAAATCACAAAGTTTGAATCTTAACAAACCAATTTTTCAAGTATCAAACTATAATCAACTAACAAAAAGGACCTAAAAAACCGTAATTAACTAATACAACCAAGACTCATAACTCAAATCATGCTAAAGGGATAACCTAGTAAAGTTTAAAATGAGAAAAATGATGAATATTAATTTCAAAACAAACCAAACCTTAACGGACGAAACAACAAAACAAGATTATAATTTATTTTTAAAAAAAGTGACTCCAGGAAAATAGTCGAGCAAACATGGGTTAACCGTTCATACCTGCGATTTACTTCATGATATCGGGATAACCTATAGAAAAGAAAAGTAAGAGAATCACAAAGCCCATTACTTTTTTAATAAATCAATGTTGAATGATAAAATAAAAAAAAATAAGAAAAGAAAAGGTAATGTCAACTAGCGCTAGCGTTTCAAACTTGTGACATGAGTCAATTAACCAAAAGCATCTTATTTGAAAAAAACCACAAAGTCAAATTCTCAACCAATAAGATATTAAAGAATAAAATTAAAAAAAAACTACATAAAAAGATCCAAAAAAATAGCAATTAAAGAAATGAGGATCAAAATTAAAATAAAAAAACTAAATTAGAAGATAACAATAAAATTTTGATTGAAGGGTGAAATTAAAAAATAAAGAGTCAATTTAACAAAAGGATAAAAAAAGACAAAATCAAAAGAATAAAGATCAAATTAAAAAAATAACATATCACAAATAGTATTGAATGGTGAAATTGAAAATATATCAGAATTTTATAAAAAACCAAAAACATAAATTAAAAATCAAAAAAATAAGAACTGAGATTGAAATTTTAATAAACAATAGAATAACTTTGAAATTTTGAATGGCCATCACAATTTTTAATGAGGGAGAAATAAGAAGGAAAAAAAAAAAACACTACTAACAACAAACCAACCCACAACAGACATCACTCATTACCCTAAAAGAAAGAGAACATTGTGACAATTTCAATGCCTTGATGGAGAGAAATATTTATTTACTGGAAGATGGTGCATGCATCATCAAAATAATAATAGTGCCCTTCATATCTTGGCGCGTGGATTAGAGGCGACAACCACCTTTAATTTTTTTAATTATATCTAAAAGACCAAGTTAAAAATATAAAAAGCCCCTGGATATTAATTTAATATTTTAATTTTTAAAAATAATTTAATCATTTTAATTTTTTTTTAGAAATAATAAATCACCAAGTTATCTCAAATCGATAAGAATTAACTAGCCGTGTAAAATGATTACTACCCTCAATAATATTTGAATATTTTTTTATATGGTAACGGAGAAATTATCAATACAGTATTCCGGTGAACAGTAACTTTCTCTATGGATGAACAATGTTTTTGTTAATGTGCCTCAATTTCTCTAATTTTCTAATTCCAATCCATGTGTTCTTTTCACTCGTTTTGAAGTGCAGTCCCACGGAATCTTTGTAAGTTTTTTTGGTGTCAAAGCTTAAAACTTTTATTCTGTATTCTAAAATTTATATATTTTGTATATTTAATCGACGAGTTTGAAGCATATAGATTTAATTTATGATCACCAAAGATTTAACTCTCAATGGTCAGATGGATTGCATTCTAAGAAAAAAAAAAATCAAAGATTTAAGAGGTTTAGACTATATATACAATGATGTGTCATGATTCTTAACATTTTACGATGAAAACCTTGTAAACTTAGAGTTGGTTTTATCCAGTATTGAAAATCTTGTAAATGAGGATCGTAACAGATTTTCTATGATAGAATTCTAAGAGAGTGATTCGGGGATTTCGTATAGAGAGAGAGAGATTGGGCTCATCGAATTGAATGGATGAAAGAAGGTTGAGCTAGTGACGTGAAACGTGGCGGATATATATCTATATGTGAAGTAGATAATATTACTTCTCAAATGGTACAAAATCTTAAAATCCTGCTGTAAAGCCGATAAAAAAAAAAAAAAAGCCATTCGAGAATACTCGGAATGTTAAAGAAAGAAAGAAGAACGTTCCCGTGCATTAGGATTAGCCAACCAAACAGGCTTTTAGGCAACTCCTAATTAGATTTGTCCTTGCAACAGCTGACACACAAACATTTATACTGGTGAAAGTATTTTAAAATATCAGAAAGATGAAGCTATAAAGTTGAAACAAATGGAGCTTACTATTTAATCTTTCTACTTGTTTACAGTTAAGGGGCAGCATAGTAGGGAAGTGATTGGTGAATAGTGATGCAAAGTCATTATAATAATTATAATGGCAGACAAATAAGTGGAAATCCATCACTGATCCGGGATGTGAACCATGGGGTAACGGTGAATTAATCAGGTTAAAAATGGGTTTGCCGACAATCACTGTTCTTAATGATGGCGTATGGCGTGTCTCGTTCATGATCCTTGATTTCCCTTCATCATAAACATAATATGAGGAAATGAATAGCCTCGGAAACAATTCCAGTTATGTTTGCTGATTAAGTGTTAGGGTAAAAGTCAATTTCTGTGGGGTCAGAGAATCTAAAGTAAGTACTAAGTGAAACTTGACCTTGTGCACAAACATGAGATTAATTTCACCTCATCTTGACAATCAATCGATCGATTTGCATGGTCATGATAATCAATCATGGGAATTTTACCACCTCACATGAGATGAGTCATGTCATCGCTTGCTCAGAAGAGGGCCCTATACATGGACAGCCGGGATCGTGAGTCCCTACTTTACAGCCTTGCTTGAAATTGTATGTGTAAATGAATAGGGTCCCTTCAATACAATATATGACATCATATTAAATGAATGCTTAGTTTGGATTCGTTTCTAAGGCTCTCCTGAACTACAATTTCCCCTACTTATCTTTCCGTGATATGATGCTTTCAGGTCTGTTTATTGTAGTTGCTCTGAAGAATGTGACGCATCCTTAGCGTGATGCGTCGTGTCATCTTTTATGAATAAGACTTCCTTCTGGGGCTATTTGGCCGCCTCCTTGGACCAGGAAGGAATACCTGTCCGAGCCCTTCTTCACGTTTCACATGATTTACAATTACTCTTGAGGAGGCCGGCATTAATGGTTATAGTCAACCTGGCTCAGCATGAACTGTCCATATATAAATGACTTTTGCTCCAATCACTATTTGTTTACCTCCTCTTGGTATCTGCAAATGATCCCCATTTCCCCACTTTTTTTTTAAAAAAAAAAGGAAAGGAAAAGAAAACAGAGAGAAATGAGAAATGTAGTACTGCAGCATTTGCAGTACTTTTGCGCATGAACGGCATCACATTTCCTAGCTCAAAATGGTTCTTAATTCCCCGGTTGGCATTATTTTTTTTACCTTGAATTACCGGAGAATGATAATCGAAAACTATACACCAAAAGTTAGAATCTCTTAGTATGAGAGGTATGGTAATCTTTTCTTTTACATAAATATTAAGTTTTGATTCTGATATTGATAGGATAGGATCTCTTTATATATTTATTGATTTGAAAATGTCAAAATTACTTGCTGCTGTACAAATAGACAATAAACTCTACATACAACCATATCATTACCAAAAAAACTGACAGATGGTATGGCCCTACGTGGGGACTAATTGGACTCATGTCACATATTATTATTATTATTATTATTATTATTATTATTATTATTATTATTATTATTATTATTATTATTATTATTATTATTATTATTATTATTATTATTATTATTATTAAGACCCCACCAACACCAAAAACCTTATCTAATTGCCCCATTTATTTTCTTTCCCTGTGGTGATAAACATAAAGTGGGAAGTGCTTTAATGAGGTTAGATTTCAGGGAGTTCGATTCTCGTAGCCCAGCTCAGCCACTTGAGGGGGACAAATGTGTACCATACACCTAAATGTGATTCAAACTAGATACTGATAATTAGCACAGTCGTGTAAGCAATGAACCTGGACAACCCAACGTTTTCGACCTTATTCATGGTCGGATCTTCATGTCATTCTCGACGATCCTTGTTCGCCATGACCCTCTGGTCTTAATCATCCATTGGTTCTAATTGTCGTCACGACTTTAAAAAGATTGCAATCTTGATCAAGAGAATTGATATTACTTAAATTTGTGCCTTTCAACTGGGATTAATGTAAAATTGCATTCCGTATTGGTTTTAAATTTTTAATTGTCATTTGTGTTCTAGACTTCTAGTTGCTAATGTATCTACTATATCAAGCGCTTAATTACATGATTTGTCGATCCTTATAGGCTCTTCTGGACACTTAATTCAGGGCCATAGTTCTTAAAACTACTTGCTTATAATCAAAACAACAACAACAGTATCCCAAATATTGACACCCCCATTATTAATGAAGATTTTAAATTTTCACTTAGAGGTCTCGGTTTCAAAATCTAAAAAGAATCATGGGATGAAATTCAGGGATGAGATATGTAGGACTAATTCCCTTGAGAACACATTTAAGGACTTAGACATGCTCCTTCCCTAATTAATCATATCGAACCTGATTGTATGATACATTAAGGAAATCTATCAGTTAAGAATCTGAGACCTCCAATAAGAAGTTTAAGTTTTAACATTAAGAAATAACTTGACGTTACCATTAAAATGATTAATTAATATTTTCTCCTAAGTCAAGCAAAACAAAAAAATCTTTATAGTTAATTTTTTTTTTTACCATATCCTAATATTTAGTCCGTCCGTCCATAATTAATTTATGTCCATGCAATTGCTTTAAACTCGTTTGACTCTTCACTCCGTCCTAATAACTCAAGAAAATTATCAGCACTGCTTTATTTCTGGTTAACCTTAACCGAACTTATCACATGGAATGCCATAAAATGATATATTATATGTTTCTAGTTAAATCAACAACTCGTCATGTGAAGAAGTCAACCAATTCTTTGAAAAAACAGAAGGCACCTGATCACCATATAAGTTCCCTCTTCTTTCCTCCCCTTTCTATTTTTCTGTAGAAATATCTAGATGAATTAAAGTGAAAGCTTAAAATCAATTAACAGCCGGCGCTAGGCCAGGTAAGCATCAGGATATGATTAATAAACACTGAAACGGCGAAGACAATGGTTTACTAGAAGGAACATCACATGTGCTTGCATATGATGAGCTCGCGAGTATAAAATGAGTTGGAGATTATAAGTATCTTTTTCGGGTTTTAATTAATTTATAATTTTGATCTTGTTGGAATATATGTGAATTGGGACATTGCTAAGGTCAAAGAGGCCAAATAATAGAGTTACAAGAGGACAAGCTACAATACGAAAGGTAACACTCATTATTTTGGGGATTTGCTAAGCGCTGTAATGATTTCTCCCCCTCTTAATCTATCCTTTTTGCAGGCAGAGAGAGTTGAAGATGCTCTTTGATGTTTTCATTGTCTTATTATATGAATATATATATAGCACGAAGACTATTCTTGGAATATTTGCTTTCCCACGAAGTATATTCAAATAATTAGCAATGTATGTACATTTTTTTCCTTTGATTTCTATATTTGATCCATTCATCTTCTTTATTAATTATAGAAGTCGTACGTGAATGCAAAATCTGAGAATCTTCATGTCGCACAGTAATTAGAATAGAAACAATGTTGGATTTATTTAAATATTAAAGGCCCGGTCATATTCTTAAATAATTATTAGCATAAAATTATCATTTTCCCCATAAATGTTACATGTCTCGGGTAGCTGTACAAAGTTGATGGGGTACTATTGTCAAAGGTCCAAGTCCAATAATTTGTTCACAAGTTAAACATACTTTTTTGACAAAAATGGGTTTAATTTTTAATCCCATACTGATGAATTGGATTGGGATTTTGATAGCGTATTCTATATACACAATTCTATAAAAGTTCCATTCATGTCGTTTTCATGCCAAACATAATTTAAGTTTTTTAATAATAGTTGGATTTTATTAACCATGTAATCTTCAATAAGAATTTTTTTCCTCTGAGAATATAGGTCCAGAACATGACTAGTATAAGAAGATATTTGAAGTTTATTTTTTAGAAGAGATTGAACAAATTGATTATTTGAAAATTTATTAGAACTTCTCAAGTTAAAGATTTCTCTACAGTTTAGTATTGTGATTTAAGAGTTTAATTCAGAAACTCAAGTCTACTTTTCTACAATTTAAAATTGTAATTTTAAAGGCTTAAAAAACCCTAATTTTAAATCTTTTATTATATACTCAATTGATATGAGAGCCTAGTTGGCCTGATTGAATAAAGGAATGAAGGCCATTTAGGATTCTGTAAAAGTTCGAGAGACAGCACTAAAAGGGATGTGCCTACAGATTTATCACAAGGTAAATTGAACCATCGATATATTCCTAGAAATCCATCATGTCCATATGAGTAGTGATGTTCATGATAGGAAATGCATTAAGACTTAGTTTTGCTCCTTTTGTAGATATGTTTCTAATTTCAATGAAATTACTTTTTTTGTTAGGATTATTTAAAAAAAAAAAAAGTTTTAACAAATAGCTGTAGAGTCGTATGCATACTCTCTAATGAAGAAGATTTCTAGTTATCATGATGTAGAATTTGTAAAATATAAATTATTTATAAAAATAAAAATAGGTAATATGATTTTTAACATGATAGAGCTGTATTAGTAAGTTTGCAATCCAATCATGGAAAAGTATGAGAAAATTATTAACTTTGGAGTTTGTACAAAATTAGTATGAAGACATTTTATACTAGACATATAAATAGCTAGGTTGTTACTACCTGTTTTTTATTCAACATTCTCAAATTCCTTTCTTTCAATGAGTTTTTTTAAGAAAATATTTATTAGATGGTTGTTGAAGTTAAATCGTAATGTCTATTAATGAATATTTTTGGTTATGATAATAGGATTTTCAGGAAATAAACTTACTTATAATGCTGAAAACTAGTGGTATGATGCTAATGTTCGTACTAAAAAACTTGTGTTTCTATCATGGAGAAATACCAAAAAAAATCTTAATTTTAGAGTTTATTCAAAATGATTATAAAAAGGTTTTATATTGGACATATAAGTAATTAGATTGTCATTATTTGTTTTCTATTTAACCTTTATTTAAAGAAGGTAACACATAAAAGAAAAGCAGCTTAATGTAAGACCTGTTCAAGACCATTATAGAAAAGAATTAAAAACAATTTCATTCCTGACTCACGCATTCTGTGTATTTTGACTTTGATATGCAATATGGTTAATGGTGAATCAATTGGTCTAGTTATAGGTCTATTTTTTAAAAAATAAAAGAAAAATAATTATTTTTATCATTGTAAGAATTGACATAGAAAAAATAGAATATGGTTGTTGTTCTAGTATTATTAGAAGAAGCCATTAAAAGACCACATGAGCTATCAATTTTTTTCTATTAAATAATTATAACAAATTAAGGTAAATGATTTTGAATATTCAATAATGTTAAAAAAAGTCAATAAACTAGAATTCGTGGTTCAAGAAGTTGAGGTGAAATTTAAAGAATACACTAAAATTATTGAATAAGTTAAGATTAAACCAGCCAAAACAAGTTGCTAGAATTACTTAAAAAATTGAAGTTAATATCAAAGAGGTTAGAGAAAAAATTTTCTTTTTGAAGTTATAGAAAAGGCTAATCTAGATAATGAAAAGAAACAAGCTAAAGAGCCTAATTTGATAAAGTGTCAGTGAAAGGTTAAATTTAGTGGAAAAGCTAACTATAATATTGTATTTAAAATATTAGTTCTTTTAAAAATAAAAAAGTTTAGTTTTTAAATATAAATTCGAGGATGTGTTTTTTTTTAAATGAAAAAGTTTAATGTTAGGGGTGCTTAAAAAATTTAAGTTGAAAATATAATTCTTAATTCAATTATTGAATCACAATTATTAAATCAGATCAAAATTTTACTTGCATGTTTTTCAAGCTCGAGCTTTGTTGAGGGTTAATTGGTTTTAATCAAATAAGATTATTTTTAAGCCCAAAATATATTTAGAAATAGTTGTTTAAGATTTTTTTTAATTTTTTTCTTTAATTTAAGAATCCTACTACTAGTTGAATTCTATTAACCATGTAACCTTGAATAAAATTCTTTATCTATAAAGATTTAGGTTTATTAGGTTTAGTGCTAGTATAAATATAAATATCTAATTTATTTTTTATAAAAGATTAAATATTTTAGTTTAGAGTTTTCTCTACAATTTAAAATTATAATTTTAGGAATTGAGAAACCGTAGTTTTTTTTCTTTACTATCTAAGATTATAATTTTTAAGCTTGAAAAACTCTAAATCTCTATCTTTTATTATACACTTCGTAACAAAACACTTCACAATGCCTTGCTCTAGGAAAATACTTGCCCGTTGTACCCAAGAAGTGTTCCAAAAACCCTTTTAAATACGCTAGTAGCGAGATAATTTTTTTAAAGCTAGAGGTGAGATGGGGCCAATGCTTTTTATAGCAAGGCCGATATTTGCAGCAAAAAACTATGGACTGGGTGGTATGGTAAATGCAAAGGTACTATTATATTATTTTTATATTTTAAAAATATTTTTAATAAAATTAAAAATAAATTATTTTTGTTTTCAAACTTTTTTGATATTTTAATAGCACAAATAATTTTTAAAAACTAAAAATTATTATTCTAATATTTTTTAAATAAAAAAATATTTTAAAAAATAATTATTACTACACTTTTAAATATTTTTTTTTGAACTGCTAGATCAAGTGGCACACCTAGCTGAGACAAGGTTTATTTTTTTTAAGACTACATTATTCTTCTCCCGACATAAAATAAAAGCACATCATCAAGGCAATTAAAACTATATATTAGTACTTTTTCTGGATCCGTGATTGGATTCAGGTACGTAGAACTTAGAAAGTCGGAGGAGCTTCCCTGCTATTATTCTACCTACTATCTTGCTTGGAATGTTGCTCTGCCAACTTGTATTATTTATATTAATATATATTTATTATATATGAAGCATAAAAGAAGAAGATTTAAAGTGATAAGTGAATGATTTTTTAAGGTGGAAGTAGAAATTCAAACTTTATAAGTTGATTGGTCTGATCAATTAGGGTAATTTTATTGGATTTTATCAATGAACTGGTTAGGAGTTGGGTCATTAGGTTTTTAGTTTGTTTATTAATCCAGGTTTAGTAATAATGAGTAAAAGGCTCAAGTATTCTGAGTAGATTTCGAGGAAAAACACTTTAATACTCAATCAAGACAATAAATTTAATTTATTTTTTAATTCAGGAGAGTAAGAAAATAAAATTAAAAAGAAACCAATATCGATATGGTCCAAATTAAAACGACCAACTTGAAGAAATAAAAGCACAGGGATTTAGATACTAAAAGATTGCATAGTTAAAGAAAAACGAATTGAATTGAATCTAGACACGTAATTAATCAAATCCCAGGCAATTAGAAGAAGATGCAATTTCGGCCAAACGGCTAAGAGACCTCAGCCGAAGGTTACCTTCTAAAATCTCAAGGAATTACAGCAAGCGAAGCAGCTCTAGCTACGCTTAAATAACACCACCTTACTAACAAGAGTTCTACGAATTATGTGACACCTGTAACTGTCACGATAATATATATATATATATATATATATGTTGTGCTTACTCTTTATCCAAATAATATTTA
>NW_011499846.1:6813244-6838378 GCF_000495115.2 Populus euphratica | reverse complement strand
TATGTGTGTGTGTGTGTATATATATATATATATATATATATATATATATATATATATGAGTGCCATCTCAACTTTAAAATAGTTATGTTAATTAACTTTAAAAGGTATGTAGGTAAGAAGGAGTACTTCTTCGAAAAAAATCAATAAGAATAAAGAATTTTCAAGTATATAATATAAAGTAAAGATACATATATATTAAAATTGGAGTGTTTAGAAAAATTAATTGAATTGTAATATTTATATTATCTGATTAAAAATATATTTATCTTATTAATTCAGGACAGAAACTATGACAAATTATCTTTCCAATTGATAATCCAGTATTTGATGTTACGCCTATATATTGATATATCAACTAGATTTGATTAAACCTCGTATTTCTAGTTCAAATTAAGACCTAATAATTGACATAACTGTTTTTTTTTTTTTTTTTGCGCGGTAAATAGATACACCAATGAGATTATTAGTGTCATTCCAACAAGCATCTTTGAACAAAGCGCTTATGATGTAACATAAATTGTTTTTCTAACTGCACGTTTCGCATATTGTGCCTGTCTTTGTCTTTGACATGCAACACGCAACCTGCGATGATACAGAAGAAGAAGAAGAAGAGGAAGAGGAAAAAACTGTATTCATGTGTTTGGGGTTTTTTGTTTTTCCAACGAATGAGATTGATTCTGTTTTTATTTTTTGTTCCTAGGAGAGTCTAAGAGACCGATTGCGTATCATGGCTTCTTAGCATCTCGAGACTTTTTTGAGGAAACGAGAAACTTTTTTATAATTAAAGTTTCAAAAATTATTTTGAAAGATAATTTATAAAATGCAGGTTTTGAAACTTTTTAGGACTACAAGTCGCCAAATACTTTTGATACCGCAGCCATAACCATAACAATCGTAACTAGCAGCCTCAATGACATCCAAAATCACAGCAGATGTTCATGTTAGTTTACTGATAGAACAACGTGCCATTGAGGGCATAGCATAGGGAAAACAAAACAAATTATTCTTTAATCCCTAGGTTTTGGATATAATTATAACTTACTCCTTCATATTTGAAAAATTATACAAATTATAGTTTTGGATCTCTTTTACGAACTTATACCTTAACTTTGTATTTATAAAGTGGTGATTTATTTTGTATGAATTTATTCATTAACACAAGTGTTAGACTTTGCATTTAAAGTGGTGAGAGAATCATCTTTTTACATGAGTTAGTTGTGACTTTTGAGATTCATATCATCCTCGTATTAAATCATAACTACCTTCAAGATCCCATGACTATATAATAATTCAGTCAAGAATATATTAAAAAGCTAAATAACAAAACAAAAACTAAATGAGCTCATCAATCCACTTTGGGTTGTGAGATAATTCCTTATGGATTGTATTAGTGTTTTTATTATTATTTTGATCCTTTTTTTAGTTATTGAATTTTTTATTTTCATTTTATTCTTTTAATGTTGTGTTGATTGAGATTTTAAATTGATTTTATATATTTTTTATGTGGTTATTAAGGTCCAAAAAAACAATTTGTTATCAAGTTGATGCTAGCCTATGCAAGAAAAGATTCAATTAGGTTGTTTTCAAAGAATTGAAAGTGAGGAGACCACAATTAAGGGAAAGAAAAAATAGATTTTATTTTATTTTTAATGAAAAAAAGTATCAATTATGATCCTTTTTCTTTTTTTGGCCCTTTAGTCATCAATTATTATTTGTAATTGGACCTTTAATGTTGAGTTAATTGGAATTTGATATTGATAATTTTTTTCTAATTTGCTTTTTTATGGTTATATCAATCACAAAAGACCATCTCGTTATTTTTGTGTACTTAATTTCACAAAAAGTAATCCAATTTTATTGTATGATAAGAATTGAAGATAAGAGGACCATATTGTATTAGTCACATATAAAGGGTCGTTGCCTAATTTTCCGCTAGCTCTAGTGGTTGGAATATGTGAAAGCAAGTGATGCATTACTTCCTATTTTTTTAAATGAGATGTCATTCATCCCTAAAAAAATAACAAACCTAAGCGTGTGGGCAGCCCCACACCTACGCTCCTGGGCTTTTAATTTTTGGTTTTTTCTGTTTTTATTTATTGATTTTTTTAATTTTTTAATTTAATATTTTATTTATTTTAAATTGGATTACATGATTTGTTCTTTTTTAATATTTATGGAGTTTTATAATTTTAAACAAATATTTTGATATTTAGTTAATGTTTAATTTTATCATCGACTATTTTTTAGCTGTATGATTAAACAAAATATAATTTTAAAAAAAATAAAGTTATTAAATCTAGTTAAATGCATTACCCAATTCATATATTATATAATTAAATAAAATATTGCTTTGGAGTCCATAACTTAATTTATGAATTTAATAAATTAAGTTGTAAAATTCAAATCAATTTAATATATTACTATCTTAATAGTTTTTTTTAAAAAATATCATTTTAAAATTTTAGTTAGTTTTGAGTTTAAATTTTTCTTAATATAGATAATTTTTTTTAAAAAAAATAATGAGTTATGCCATGACATTCGTTTTAATATTGTTTTTAGTTAAAAAAAATTATCACTTGTGTAGAATACACTGTTTACGGTTTATCTCAGTATGTTAGAGGTAAAATGGCAAAAAAGGGCGTTCAATCACCAGCAATCGTGTCTCTTTCATGATTCGAGACAGTTGAGGGCCCGGAAAGATGGCGTAGAGATCTGCTATCAACTTGGTGCAGCACATGCAAATGTTCTGTACGGCCTCTCGGCTGATGGTTCCATTTCGAAGTGGACAGTTTTTAATGCACATAGGATTTGACTTCATATTCCCATCGCTTGCAAACCGTCGGATCATGCTGCCTTTCTTCCCCTTCTATATATATCAACCGCGCTTGGTTTTTCTTGTAGAATTCTGAGAGCGACTCGAAGTTCAATTGACATTGCCGTTTTTAACTGCTGTATCTTGGAGTCAGGGGAGTGTTTGGTTTGGTAGGTGGTAATAATTATTTTTAAAATATTTTTATATTAATATATATATTAAATTTTTTTATATTTTAACACTGATATATCAAAACAATTTAAATATACTAAAAAAATTAAATTTTTAAAAATTATAGTTAAAATGCTGTACTAAAAAGACACTTACATTTGGAGGAAGCCGTCGCAAGTTCAAAAACCCAGTATAAATAAAATTTCAGTCGCAAAGAGCTAGCCTCCTCTAATTTGCACGATATTGTGCATATGGAGTTGATGCGTTTCATGAACACTAATTTGTTTTAGCAGAAAGGTGTACATAGCTAACTTTTGCACATCAAGATTAAACTCTTTTCTTTTTTTTTTTCTATTGAATTTTAGGAATAATTATATATCCAAATTTCTGTAGTCTATTATTATGGCAATCAAAACCAAGATCAACCAAAGCTAAACCTCAATGGTTCTTATGAATAATAGTTAATATAAAAGGAAAAGTCAATTAAGTATATCCATCTGGTACCTAAGTCTGCTTTGATTGATATTCAGAAAGTTGGGCTGATAGTGGAGGATTGAGGGAGTATGTATGCTTCCTCTTTGGTTTTTTACAAGTTTCTAACCTTATGCTGTAAGAAATAAAAATTCTATAAATTCCTTAAGTACTAGTCTTGAATGGATACACACACACACACATATAGTCTGTTAATTTATTCGAATTAGAAATATGGACCTAATTAACCTTAATACGTAAATAAATATTAACTCGAATATATCATGTAACCATTCAAAAAAAAAATCCCTTCATTTAAATCTTGTTGACAAACACAAAAAATAGTCTTTAGTTGGAGTACCCACAAGCTTTTTCATGGCTAGAATTTTTTTATATATATATATATATGGAAAGATAATATTTACTAAGGTCTAATTTTAGGCTTCTCATGATGAATGAAGCGACTATTTTTGGGCTGCAGTTTTCCTCCGGAAATGCAAGACTTGTCATACACGTCAATGTGATTCTTTTCGCTTGAAAGAAAGAACTTAAACAAATTAGACAGAAGAGATTAACAACGGATTTTCTTCTTCTGTCAAAATGATTGATAGTTAGAATGAAAGATAAGCGATGGAGGTTGAGCTTTATTTATAATTAATTAGTGCGATTGAAAAGATACTCGCTAATCTTTTATGAAAATCCCAAACCGTTTCACGTTTCAACGCGCGCGGGCCATGCTACTCTGTATAGCTAATGATTTCCTTTACATAATTGATGAAATTAAATCTTGCCATCAAGTTCAAAGTAATAGTTGTATGTTCTGTACATGCTACTGTAATTAAATTCTCAGTTCTGTACATGCTCTTGCTTTCCTGAGTACAAAAACAAAGCCTGCTCAGCAAGAATGGTTGCTAATAACTTCGTTTGATTTCATCCTCCAAAGTAGTTAAACTTTTTTATAAAAGTAGTGTCTTGATCAGTTTGTAATTATCTTAATTAATTTTATACATTTTAAAATTAATAATTATATAAATTTTTAATAATTTTAAAATTTATAGAACTTGAATGGATAACTTTTAAAACACAAATTTAAAACTTGATGAATTTAACTATACTTCTCAAAATTACCTGAGTAGTCATTCTTGCATGGCTGGGCTATGAGCAGTTCACGAGCTTGCCTTCGATGGAGAAAAATCTAATAAATTTTTCGATGGAAAGGGTCCCAATAAAAGGTGGAAACAGCTAGGATGTATTAAGGAGTTCAAATTAAGCCGGATTGATCAATAAGACTAAACGGAGGGTGGTCCATAGCAAGAAAAATGCAGCAGTACTAATTCGTCTTCATCGGTGTTTTATATTACACATATTCTTATGTAGTTTACTCCCATTTGTATTAAATATTCGGTTCCAAATTAAAGAATCATGCCTTGTAGCTTTCTGATCATTGAGAAAATTAAATAAAATATTGTAGTTATTTTAATCGCCAAGTCATCACGACATTATTGTCACCAAAAATACATCAGAGGTTTGCAGTTGAAGATATTAATACAAAGCTTGCTTCAAATTGATTACAAGAGAATTCATTAAATCCCGTATGATCACTGCATGATTGTATTCTTTTCACATTTCACTGCGCTATGAGAGCTAGGTTTATTTACTGTGCCGCCACCATTCATCCAGTTATAAAATGGAAATTAATCACTCAATTTTTAGCTGTGTTCATCGAACTTTTCTACTCTCTTTTTTTCACTCGGTTAAGCCCTCATAAGTTCTGTTTTCATCGTCATAGTGTTTTTTTTATTCTCTTCAGATCGCTTGTTATTACGTGTCTCATGGTATCGAAGATCATCATGAGGTAGTTAAGTGTCAGGTTAATTTTGCATAATTTAATTCTTAATTGTTTTGAAAAGAAATCAAGAGGAACAGGACCAGTGTTGACATTGACAAAAATTTAAAGCCTTTTTCCCTCATTTAATGTTCATTGAATGCGTAAGATTATACTTTGGTCCTAAATCTTTATATTTGGTCCCTTTTATTTCTTATTTTTTATTTTGATATTAAAATTTAGTTTTTACCATTTTAATTCCTAAATCTTGAAAGAAAAAAAATATTATAAAAAATTTAAATAAAAGAAAGCTATTAGGTAGACAAATTACGATCATTAATAACTTTGATTTTAATATTTATAAATTTATTTTAAAAAAATAACTCTGAGAAGATGATTTTCATATTTAATGATACTAGAAAAATATAAAATTCAAGAATTATTTTTATTTAATTTGATTTTAAATTTTTATACTATTAAAATGTATTTTCTTATCCGAGACATGAGATTCATGAGATTTTTTAATTTTTTGAATTAAAAAAATTGTTAAAATTGATATTTTCAAGGTTGAAAAACTTGCCTTAATTTTTCAATCACCGAAGTCTTCGGTGATCACAAAAATTATACGAGGAAGAGGCGGCATCCCTTCACTTTAAACAAAATAAAGGTGGATGACTTTAAGGAAAAATATCTCAGGTGCGTCGGGGTTATAAACGTGGGCTAGGCGTGTTGTTCTATTTTTCCATCCCATGCAATCATGACCCTTTATCTTTTAAAATTTTGATTAATTTTTTTTCTTTTTATATTTTATAATTATATTCCTTTTAAATAAAATTATTAAAATGATATTTAAATAATTATTCAATTGTATCATTCTTTTTAAGTAATATTAGCTTTTTTCTAACAATATCAACAATTATTTTTAGAGCAATTGTATATATCAACTTCGAATATCCAGTATAAAAGAAATATATGTTTATTTATTTATTTATAAGTTTTTTATATGATTTTTTCAAGTTTATTATTATATTTTTTAATGCATTGACATCAAAATTATTGATTCATTATTTGTTTTTAATTAAAACTTCATTCTAGGATTAAAACACCTAAATGTGGATTATTCACTGGGGCAGGGAACAATACCATGTTAGTATTACACGGTTACAGAATTGGTAAAATACAACGCCTACATATTCAACTTCAGTTGATTATTTTTCAGATAATATTTGACAGAATCACTTTAAATTTCATTTAGAAGGTGTTTAATATAGGGGTAATTGTTGCTTTTTAAAATATTTTTTATTTAAAAATATATCAAAAAATATTTTTATTGAAAAAATTGCTTCTAATATCACTATATCAAAACAATTAAAAAAAGGACAAATTTTTAAAAGCTAATTTCTGTGTTGATTTAAAAGATTTGAGTAGAAATAAAATTATTTTAATTATTTATTTAGTTTTAATGTCTGAAATATAAATGAATTTTACCTCTTATTGAAATTAAATATTTTTATAAATTTATAAATGATGTTAAAAAATTAATAGTATCAATACCTTTCTTGATCATATATATATGATTAGAATAATGGAGTGTTGGCTTTTAAAAAAATGATTTTTTAAATATTTTTATTTTAAAAAACATTAAATTAATATTTTTAATAATTTTAATGGACCAATGCTAAAATTAAAAAATATTCTAAAAAATTTTATTTTGATTTTTTTTATTAAAACTCATATTTACAAAAGCATCATATACCGCTTTAATGTTTTTTTTTTTTTTGCTACAACTAAAAGTAGGGTAATTAGTGTGTTTTTACAAAGTCAAGTAAAAATAGTTTTCAAAATTTAAATTGTTGAAATAAATTCTAGCAGCACAGAATTAGGATTGGTTTCAAATAAACTGTAAGTGAATTCTACCAGAAATAGCAAGATAAGTTTTTTTAATAAAAAAATAAGAAAATAACTGAAACAAATTGTTCTTTCCACGTAATGATGAAACATTGGCAGGTGATCATGATTTGGAAGAATTGCCTCAAAAAGCTCGTAGGAGTAAAGAAGTGAGAGGAACCCCTGTTTCTACGAGACACTAAAGTTGCTCTGCCTAAGAAAAGGAATATTATATGTGGTCTCATCCGTTGTTTCTGTACGAGAGGGGAAAAAAAAAAAAAAAAACCTCCCCTTACGCTGCGTCGAAAGGAAGGATTATACACCAAATCATTCCTTTTTTTAGTTCATCTTGTTCTTGGGGTAGAGTCCTCCGGTTCCATGTTTCATGGTACTGTAGATTTAAAATTTTGGTTGTGTTTAGTTTTTAAAATAATTTTTATTTAAAAATATATTAAAATAATCTACAAATATTAATTTGAAACAAATCAAAAAATAAAAATTTTTATTTTTTTAAAAAAATATTTTTAAAATATAAAAATAAACAACATCTATATATAAGACCGAGGAACTCTATCCCAAGACTTCATTCATTTCCTTCTATCTTTTTCTTTATATATATATATATATATATATATATATGTATATATAATTGTTAAAAAATAATATAAATTATATTTTAAAAACTCACTTAAAAATTTAAGTTATTAAATTAAAATAATTCTTTAATATTTTTATTTATTTAATAAAAATTAAGTATAACATAATATAAATTTATATAAATTTCAAACTCAAAAAGTTTTTATTTGAGAGAATATATTACAAAATAATATTAATTATATTTTAAAATCTCATTTAAAAATTTAAATTATTAAATTAAAATATTATTTATATAAATTTATAATTTTTATTAGCAGGAGCGGAATCAAAACATAAAATTAAAGGGATTAAAATACTGCAATTTATCCGATATTTTATAAAAATAAATACTGAAAATAAACTTAAAGGAGGCCGGGAAAAAACAATTTCGTTGTAGGGCCGGTAGCCCTGCCAGCCTTCCCTGTTTCCGCCACTGTTTATTAGACTAATCACTTATTGATGCATGAGACTCGCTGGACACATAAAACTATTGTTTACTCGGTGTGTCCTTGGAAGAATCATGAAACAAAGAATATTAATTGAAATTTATATCTCTCAACTATATTGTATGGAGACTCACTAGTTTTTTCTTTATTACCTCCATTATTTACTATGATTTTAAAATGCTTAGAAACTTTTGTCCGTTGGCATTTCACTGACTTAAGTTAGAAGCATAGGTTATTATCAGCCATTATTTGAATTTCCTACTAAACATATGTAGAATCAATGAAGTGCCCCACCATCTTTGCAAAAGACATTATTTCTGATAAGACGTATGTATGCAACTCAGACTGTATCCACTCCTTGACAACTAAATGAAATACATAATCCTCCAAAAAAGAAAAGAAAATGGAAAATATTAAGGGACGAAGAGAGAGAGGTGACTTTAACACCATATTGACGATGACTTTTCTCTCTTCAGGGCTGCCCCTTATATTAATTCAACTCCCTTTCTCGACTGCTACTTAATTTTCTTTGCCTCCCTTTCAAAAGCTCTCTCTCTCTCTCTCTGCCTACATCTTTTCTACCAAAGCACTCCTTACAAATCCATTTCACAGGCATCTGTGCTCATTGCTGACATTTCACCTAGGATTCAACAAAGTATTCTGTTTTAGGAAAGGTATCTTTCTTTTTCTTACCCTCATTGCAGCTCAGTCTTTCTCCAAATGGGGAGGCACCCTTGTTGCTACAAGCAGAAGCTAAGGAAAGGCCTGTGGTCACCTGAGGAAGATGAGAAACTCTTAAGGCATATCACTAAGTATGGCCATGGTTGTTGGAGCTCTGTCCCAAAGCAAGCTGGTAAGACCAACCTCAGCTCCATCAACCCCTTTGTTCAGCTATCCTTAAGAGCCAGAGTGTTTGTGTAATCTTCGATCAAAAAGGAACCACTGTTCATGGACATTAATGAGGTTTGTATTGAATTTTGTAGGTTTGCAAAGGTGTGGCAAGAGCTGCAGACTAAGGTGGATTAATTACTTGAGGCCTGATTTGAAGAGAGGCACATTCTCACAGCAGGAAGAGAAACTCATAATTGAGCTTCATGCAGTTCTAGGAAATAGGTATTCTCACTTCCCATAATTAACGATCCCTCCTTTTGAATTTGTCTTCTTTTCTCATGGAAGCTAATGCTGTTTTCGTAAATGATTCCTCAGGTGGTCTCAGATTGCTGCACAATTGCCTGGAAGGACAGACAATGAAATAAAGAATCTATGGAACTCTTGCTTAAAGAAAAAACTTAGGCAGGGAGGCATTGACCCTGTTACCCACAAACCACTTTCTGAGGTTGAAAATGGAGAAGACAAGAATCCACCTGCTAGTGGCACCAAAGATAAAGCCTCTGCAGTCTCCAATACTGAACTCAACCTCCTCAAAGCTGACAATTCTAAGTCATCAGGAGCAAATTTACAAGAAAAAAGATCATCTCCAATTTCTCCAAATGGCTACCAATTGGAGAGGAGAAGTACTTCCAGCTCCAAGGTCTTGAATGGCAACGGCAACAACACCAATGACCATGTTAACAACAATTTGATGACACCAGCAAGCAACAAAGACTTTTTCTTGGATAGGTTTACAGCCTCCCACCATCAAGGTTCCACAAGTAACTGCCAGCCTTCGGATTTCGTGGGGCATTTCCCTCTTCAGCAATTGAATTACGCATCCAATGCCAGGCTCGCAACAAACTCGATTCCCTCCCTCTGGTTGAGCCAATCCAGCAAAGCTTTTGACATGAACTCTGAATTCTCTTCGACTGTGATACCCTCCATTCTTCCACCAGCAGTAACAAGCTCATTTCATTCTACTTCTATGAGCTACAAGCCTTCCATTACTGTTTCACCTGACAATCCTTCATTGTCCTCTTTTACTACCAACAGCTGTCGGCTGTGGGAAACCGGTAACTCCAGAAGCAATAGTAACAGCAATACTGTAAGCAATGGTAGTGCCGAGCTGCAAAGCAACAGCTCCTTCTTTGAGAATACCATCTTTTCTTGGGGACTAGGAGAGTGCGGCTCAGCAGAAAAAGAGGCACAGAACCACTTGATGGGAAGCCAGCACGAGGACATCAAGTGGCCTGAATATCTTCAAAATCCATTGTTCATGGCTGCTGCTTTGCAAAATCAAAATCAGCAATCATTGTACAATGAGATAAAATCAGAAACGCAAGTCGTAACAGAAAATTCAAGTGGTATGTGGCCTCATAACCAGCAGCAACAACAACAACCTTTACAAAATCCTGATATATGTCCCAGGGATATTCAGAGAATTACAGCATCTTATGGATATATTTAGCTTGCATTGGTACAGGGAGCCTCAATTTAGAGGAGAAATTGATTAGAGAGGCTTGAAACAGATGCTCTTTCTTCATTTACAGGTGTGCGTGCTAAAGATTTTTCTTTGTACATAGGTCTGATACAATTAAAACATTTCTCACCCTCTGGTTTTGGAATATTTGTGAGCAAAATTACAATCCTTTTTATTAGCTTTTTACTTCTGGGTGTGGTACAGAATTGCAGAATAAGGCTACTACTTGTGTATGTACTCTTCTTTGCCTCATTGCATATGCGTCATCACGTTGCAATTCTCTCTGTAAACAATCCAAAACAAATGTTATTTATCAATGGGATATTTTCTTTTCTTTCTTAGAATTTGATCCTTCTTCTTAGTGTATCCGAGCATCCCTTTTCAAATTGGATATTTAATTTTTATCCATTTATCCAAAACCTTCCGCTAGGAAATGGTGAGTTGAAATCAGATGAGCCTGGATGCTTTATCTGTTCTCTCCCTTTCTCTATTTATATAGTTGCATATCACTATCCCCGGTCCCGAGAGACAATTGATATTAATCACTTGAATTGCAGCTTTTGTTCACTTTTTCTGGCCTTCAACTTTAGATGACTTCTAGGAAATGAAATATCGCTTGCTGGTTTTGATTCGTGCTCCTTTTCTCTTTAATTTAAAAGAGAGCATAGCACATCTGCAAGACTTCTCATTCCTTCAACTGTGATTGTAGCAAGGAGCCATCGGTCCCCGCTCCCCTTAATAATGGAAGCAAAGAAAGGGAACCCCACAATTGAAATTGAGAGAGTTATTCACTTTCCAGTCCGTACACGGGGGGATTATGACTGTCGATCTAACAAGGACCATATGTGTATATGCTCCTCGTGTCTTCTAGCTTGTTTTAAGACACAAAAATTATGTCAATAAACATTTTGTGCATAAAGAAAGAAACTTCCAATTCATGTGAGAAAAGCTTTGTCAATTCAGCCGTGGATTAAAGCAGAATTTGCGTCTGCATACAAATTATCAAGCAAATCACTGCCATCCACTTGTCAGCAGAGAGGTGTCTTTTTATGATACAAGTCCAAAGCGAAGTAAATGCCGTACGCCGAGACAAGGCTACACATTTTAATCACCTTTATTGGCAGGGTTGAAAGATGCTTGGGATTGAAGAAACGAACCTCTTCAGAGTTAAAAATCGATTGAAAAGGGTTCCTTCCTCTCTTTCTTCCCTTCTTCCTTAAAAGTCATGATGAGAACATATCGTTGACATTAAAGGGAGGAAGGGAGAAGGAAACTCCCTTGTAACCAAAGGAAGAGCGCCCCCCCTCCCAAAGTTTCTCCGATCAGAACTCCAATTTTCAAATGATTAATGGACAATAGAACCAGTTGGATGAGGTCGTAATGTATAGGGGGAGGGCCCACTGTAGACATATAATGTGTCGAGGCGAGTCCGGGACGGGAATCTTTTGCGCAGCCACACGTCCAGCTAAGCCCTCCCCTCGCACCAGACGGATCGCATGGCCAGGCCAAATTATTGGGCCTTTTTGTTTCATTTGTGATCTCCTGATAATTGATGGGCGACCACAGTTCAATTATTTGCCCTTCCAATTTCGCTCTGAAACTATACCAATTCTTTTTCCAAGGCCACTGGCATTTAGGATAAACTCTTGACTGACCCAGGTAGGTGAATTTTCCAGTAAATACGTCGTATTTTGTACAAATACAAAATCAAAACAATTAAACCCTGCATGAACTCTAGCAAAAATCTTGCGAGGGAGATGGCTGGAGGTAGGGTTTTGTGAGAAAACTGGATAGGATAATAATAGGTAAATGTTGACGATAAATTATGAAGCCCATGCACACGGATGCTAAGCAAATAAGTGAAGGACTTTTATAGGTTTGGTTCCTCGTCCTTCAGTCGGAGGCTTCATTAACTTGGACTTTAATCAATCTGTGTTCTGTTTCATTCCGAAACTCCAAGACAAACAGTAATAATTGTTGGGGGGTGCTGTAGAGTTCACATGCTAACTTTTTTTTAAAATATTAAAACGGTTCATTCTAGAAATAATGGCAATAAGATTCGAACAGAATTATTCGCAGTTTTGTACGGGAAAAAAATGAATTATTCTCCGTTGAGAAATCCAATCATTAAAAATATTTTCAAAAGACAATGAGAAAAAATAATTAGTTCTCTAATTAATTAGTTTAATTTCAGGAAAACTCTCTGGCCATAGCTGTTAGCCGAACTGATAAACACAGGCGATTAAATGTTGTTGTAAAAATCTCTTCCTCTTAACTACCGATTCCTTTTTCGCTTTGCCACTCAATTTTCATAGAAACATTTCTAAGCTTTTATCCATGTGATAGAGGGCATTCCATTGTTGAAAAAAAAAAAAAGCATTTAGTTGAGCAAATGAAAATAAATCCTTTTTTTTTTAATTCTCGAGGAAATGTATATTTTATAGTTCGGAGTTGTGTATTTTACCCAAATATGTTTCCAAATCATTGAAGTCGATACACAAATCAGAGAGGTTGATCTGAATAAAGAACACCAAAAATAAAATAAAAAACACTTACAATCTTCTATGGAGATATCCATTTTCCGATAGTGACAGATAAAATATCCTGATACAGTGGAATCTTGATACCACTAGGAACAGTAAAAACAAATTTTAAGGAGTCAAAAAAGATGAAAAATTGGATCTATATGCAACGGATCACACCTATCAAAAATAGAGTCTTTTGTTTTGATTATCCGTCCAGTACTCCTATATGAAACAGGAGGCGTTAAAAAGGAAATGGAAAATCGATCCACTGGCTAGCTAAATCCCCATTAAATGACTCGGCAATTGAAACTGCAGAGAAACAGAGCAACGTTCAGCACCCTTTCTTAAACACGAAGTAATTTATGAATACTGGAGACGCTTACAAATGTATCACAAAAATACACCATAATTAGCAGTCCTAATTACGTGTTCAGGTGTCATTGCCTCCTGCTGTACTTTCTGAAAGAAACAAAGATTTCCAGAAGTTCACAATCAGATTCCATGTGGTGATAAGACACTAGGCCAATTAACAGAAGGGATGTACGCCTAACACCAGGAAAAATATAGCAATGTCGCGTCCCTCAAATAGACTTCATCCAGTGCCCCGGGGAACAGAATAACGAGTTGGATATTATCACAAAGCATTTATCATCCTCTTCATCTCAGCAGACCTCCTGGGATCTGGCTCTTCTATGGCTCTCTCCGTGAGTACATGCTTGATACGGCACATTGACTTCCTCACCTGAATTTCATTGTTCATTGAAATAGAACAGAATTTGCAGTCGGGCTTGTGAGAATGTACTGGGGGATGGGAAAAAAAAACACAACTTGCATCCTAAAAACTGATATACTAAGTTCAAAGAGAAGCAATGTTCTAGTAATCCTCCTTTTACTTTTCTGTTCTTTGTAAGAAACTATCAAAACACAGGTGAGTTCGTAGCAAAGCTGCTTGTAATTGTAGTACTTGCGGAAAAAAACACAACTTGCATCCTAAAAACTGATATACTAAGTTCAAAGAGAAGCAATGTTCTAGTAATCCTTCTTTTACTTTTCTGTTCTTTGTAAGAAACTATCAAAACACAGGTGAGTTCGTAGCAAAGCTGCTTGTAATTGTAGTACTTAATCTGACATGCAAACAAGCTTTTTACACATATGCTGGCAACCCCACACCACACCACACAAAACAAAATATATATATTCATCTGACATACAAACAAGCTTTTTACATGCATATGCTGGCAACCCCACACCACACAAAACAAAATATATATATCTTGAAAAACCCTCCACCACTCCCCCAATAGAGAATGAGAGAGAAAATGGAGATGATGATTATAAAACACATTAAGCCCATGTTTGCATGCATATGAAAAGCCATATCATTTCCCTGGCTTTTCTGACCGGTAGTACATTTATTTTTAGTGATTGAATGGTTTGAAGGGCTAAATTATTCAAGTCGTTGTCAGTGCAGGAATATAAGGCAAAGCATTTGAGGAGCTCAGAGCAACATCAATAACATGCTCATATCAAAACACAAGGAAAGAAGATTGGATAGACCTTGGGTAAGCGCTCTGGATTGGGAAATCGAAAATTCTGGGCATGAAGCATCTGCCGTTGAGTCATCAGCATGTTTTTCTCCTTTAACAGAACATACCATAACTTTTGAAGATCATCCCAAGACTTCAGACGCAGTTCAGAAGCTTTCCAACTTCGCCCTGGAGGCAGTAAGATTAAAAGGAAAATGCATTCAGGAAAAACAAAGGTTCTCTTTTTGCCGATAGGAAAGGAACATAAAATTTCCATAGAGAAGACATACTGTTTTGTAAGTTAATTAAAGTACTTTGTATCAGTCTTGTGAAGAAAATAACATGATGTGCAAAATGGCATGCCATTAAAAATACCAAACAGAAAATAAATCACACTTGGGCACTTTCAGCACCTTTGGATGTAAAGTATCTGTTAGGTTAATATCATATAAATTGGTCTCGAGCCTTTACTTTAGCTTTCCTTCAGGAGATACAAAAATTAGGGTAAAGAAACCACCAAGAATACAACTGTACAAGTCTAACATAGCAGGCTTCAAAATATCATCAAATCATGTAAATATATAGTGATGTTTTATCAAAGAGATTAAGCGGGAAAAAAAACAAAAATATTCACCAAAACAACTGTTTATTCATTGTGTGCTCTGTTACAAGTCCACATATCCAATAACATAGGTTTCGGAGCATGCCAGTCCAACAAATGCATATCAATCTTTCCCAGAATCTTATATTGATTCCATATAGCTGGTTATAAGACCTTTCATCCCAGCTATGTCCACATCACACTATATATATTGTCAAACCGTAAGCCCCACTGGATTGCCCAATGGGCGAGATGCTATAAAAGAAATAATTCTTGTAAACATACTAAAAAACAAAGAGCACTTTCCATTTATAAAACCATATATCTGTCAGCTTTGATTACAGAATCAATTAAGTGATAGGTGATCTGACGCTTCAGTAAACCAGAGATGTTTGGTCATGCATGTACATTAAAGGTGGGATATTTAGTCATACCAGTTGTATGCTTCAATTTTTCATTCCGTTTTCTTTTCAGTTTCTTAATATTCATGTGTTGAATGCTGCTCTTATTTTGTTATTTGGAAAACAGTAGTAAATCATTTACCAGTGATCTGATGCAATGAAAGGTCATGTGGTACTCAATTAGCAAATAAAAGAAAACATTAAGAGGCTCGTATCATACCATAAACAACTGGTTTATCCTCATCCTGGCTCCTATCAGCCTCAAAGAATTCCTCAAGTGGGTTATGTCCAGATGTAGCAGTAGCGGCAGCGGCAGAGGCAGCATGAGTTTCAGATTTAGCAGCAGCAAGGAGTGTCCTCCCAATAAATCTTGTCATAAACATGATTGAAGAATCAGATTTCTGCAAACAAAATAGAGCAAGTAAATGAGTTTGGGGCACAACAGAAAATAAAAATAAAGACCAACACCAGAAAATTTGTGATGGTGGGATATATCAGCACTGGAGACCTCATTCACATTTATTTGGGACCAAATATGAGTTGGCATGCAATTTTATTATTAAGAATAAAAAAAAATGAAAGCCACCTTTCTTAGTTTTATAGAAACAAATTGCGCAGTTTTTTTAATTAAAATTCTTTTAATCAACTTAATCATAATATAAAAGAAAGTGGCAGCTGTACTTTAGAATGCTTCTGAGAAGCCAAAACACACAAGTGTGATCTATCATCGAATAGTTATTGCTGGCCTTGGGTCTTAACCCCTTGAAGAAACCCTCAAAACATCAACAAGGAAAAGATCAATTATCATGCAATATTATCAAAATTCAAATCTGAGTTTTATTTCTAAAGTAATTTAAAATTCCACCTTAGATTATCAAAGTAAAATCACACCAAACATGAAGCAAAACAAAGAACAAGCAAGTAGGGATTTCTCGATGGCCCAGCACTTATTTCAGGCAATCACAATAATAATAATAGGGGAACATGAATGATCACGACAAATGAAACGGCATTTTAACAAGCTTGAATTTCTCGAAGGCCCAGCACTTATTTCAGGCAATCACCCAAAAAAATAATAATAATAATAATAGGGGAAAATGAATAATCATGACAAATGAAACGGCATTTTAACAAGCTTGTCTTGTTTTTAAAGCCTCGGACTCCTTAAAGAAACAAACACCAAGGATGACATACAAGACAACAAGGTGGAGATGAAAACGTAGGGATCACTATTAGCCTGAAGTGTCCCAAGAAACCATTAAAAGTCCAATAAACGAAAAAATTGTTCAGCCAGGCTGCCAAGATAGCAACTTTACCGCAAGCCTAAGTAGGCAGAAGCATCTAAATTCATTTAGAAAAAAAAAATACCCACAACCCCGCAAAACAGACTGCTTTGGTGCATTTTCACACCCAAACTGCAGAAACATCAATATTTACCTCAAACCCTGCCTGTTCTCTAGTTTTTTTAAACTGGATCATCAATAGACATCATTAAGACTCTATTCATGCTTCTGCAAAGATAATCATATTCAAGCAAACACCCATACTTATTCCAGGTCATGTCGAAGTGAAAGAAAACCATAGAGAGATATCTATACCTAAATGCAGCCTCTCAAATCGAATTAGAGCCCTGAAGTCATCCTCAAACCGAGTCACTGGTGACTGACGTGTTGTGGCGTCAGCTGGAGGTGATGGTGTGGCGGCGGCTTCGGCAGTTGGGGTATTGGTGTGGTTTTGTAGAACTGGGGTTTTATGGTGGGCAGGCCTTGTTTGGACTTTTCAGAGATCTATCGGGCTGTTTGAAGAGGAGTCTCGGCTATCCTCTAGGCGACCAAGTTTGCGTTTTAAAATCCTTCTGAGTATTTCTTTTCCTTCCCTCTAGTTTTTTTTTTTTCCTATTATTATTATTATTTGGGTGATATAATAAATAATACTAAAAGTTTCTTACAATATTATTTTACTAAATGGTATGGAAATCTACAATGTAAGCATACAATTTTAATATCATATTCCAATTTTTTTCTTTTAAACAATCAAAATAATAAAATGATTAATCGCATACAAAGGGTTTTTAAAAAAAATAATTCATTTTTTTAGTATTATTAATAGAAAAAAATAATTAATCATTTTAGAAGCACAGAAACTTATACAATAATTTGACTAAAAAGGGCTTATCTTGCTACTACCACTCTCGCTAATCCCACTCCATAATTTTATGGGGTGACTAAATTGACCATTATTTTTAATATATTTTATCACAATTTAAATACCATGATATCAAATATATATTTTACAAATCAAAATTAGTGTTTTTTTATGGAACCAGTAGTGTACGAGTGTTTTCTAGAGCAACACGTTATTGGGCCCTTTAGCCTCATCCAAAGCAACATGGCTGGTGTTTCGGTATTGGGCCTTGATGGGTCTGATAGGCTGTGGAGCAAATATTTGGTGAGGGTTGATTGCTGTCTCGTTTTGAATGATATATAACCTATCGAATCTGTAACATGACATCATCATCATCTTAGTTATTGTTCCCCAAAGCCAATTTAGTTTTTGTCTTTGCTTCTTTCAATCTTTGACAGGCATATGAAGCAAATACAGGCAAACATATGAATATAAATATTCAGTAAGTCATAGAAAAAAAAAGACAGACACATAAATAGCGTTGCTTTAATGCTTAAAATCTATCTTTTCAGAATTCAATTCAAGTAAAATCTTTCTTCTTGGATCTAAATAAATTATCTCCTTTCCATAAAAATATGTTAGTGATGATGTTTTGAAATGCAAATTAGAGTGTTTTAGTATTTAAATAGAGAGCAATCACATGTTCACCATAATTTATTTTTTCTTCAAAGTGAACGAAGTTAATAATTTTTTATAGAAAACCTAGCACTGGCAAAATAGATATTTTTTATGGGATTTAAGAATTTTTTGATTAAAAAATTATTTATTTTTAATAAAGAATTGTAATAAATAAGAGAATTGATTTTAAATTTTAAAAATAACAGTGTATATTCTCAATTGTATACGATAAATACTCTGAAAATATAAATATAAATACTTCAAAAATATAAAAAATATTAATCAATTACTTGGATAATTGAAGATATATATATAGCCTCTAAACTTTATCATGATACTTGAATTGAAAGATTAAAATATTATTTTTTTTAATAGTATTAATGAGAAATTAATATCTTTTATACAACATTGTTGAGGGATAGATATTTCTTATATAATATTAACAAGGAATAAATATTATTTACATAATATTAATTAATATTGTTGGAAATATGGTAAATATTTAGAAAAATAATTATAAACATATGGATATAAAGATATAATTATTCTTGACTTTTAACATTTTATGTAAATAAATAAATAAATAAATCCTTATAACCTATAATAGTACTTAAAAAGATTATCAACTCTATAAATATTTGGATTTACAATGACTATAAATTCAAGAGTAATAAATCTGATAACTTATTAAATTTATATGTGTTTGAACCAAATATATAACTAAACCTAAAAATATTAAATCCAGTTAAATTTAATAACATTAAATTTGATATCACAGCGAACTTATATATACCTATACTTAGCACGTCATCTTAATGCACTTCTAGCTGAAGCAGAGATCTTAGCAAACGATGATCTTTAAACAGAACACCCTACTAAACAATGCCAAAAGTAAGGAGCGTGAGATTTTCGGAAAATCAGAGATTTAGGCTGATCGATTAAACCGATCACAAATCAACGAGCAACCATTTCTCAAGCTCACTAAAAAGGTCCATGAGAAGTGGTATTGCAGCGTGTGCATCCAGCACTGTTGTGGAGATCCATGCTCAAGAGACGATCATGGATTTGTATATTTTGATAAAGACAATAGTACCATTTTACGAAGGGGAGTGCATGGAAAATAGATTCTCGTCAGGCGGGGAGAGAAAAAACAAAAAGCGTACTCTGATAATTATTTATTGAAGAAATTAAAAAAGAAATATCAACATGCCCCTAGAACAAGGTCTAAGAATTTCTAATCCCTAGGGAAATAGAGTAGTTACATTGTCCATGTCAAAATAATATTCTAAAAAAGCTCTAAATTGTAGTTAATCGTTACTTTTTTATAAGGATAATTGGGTAATTTAATTGTGCAAACAGTTACGTAAAGACTGTGATACCCTTAAATAATTATAAATTTTCAATTATAATGGATAAATAATTTTTAAAGTATTAAAAGCATAATATATTATATGATATTTAAAAAAATCAAGATGATAATACATTACATCAATTAAGAATAATTATATTTAACTTGTAAAATTATTGATTAAGAATATAAGCTCATGAAAGCATTCTAGAATCCAAATCAAAACAATTTAGAAATCTCAAATTAAACTAATTAAATATCCTAGGCCTAAAATAAAATAAAAAAACATTCAATAAAATATAATTAAAAAAAAAACTCAAACAAACTTAAAACAATGTATTGTGTTATAACATGGCTTGAAGGGGAAAAGCTAGTATTTTTTATTTGTGAGGGCTAAACTACAGAAAAAACAATTATGGGGTAAAAATCTTAAATTTTCTATTTTTAAAGCTAAAAATATAATTTATTGAAGGAGGGGGGCTGAAAAACAATTTTCTTGCAGGGACCTCGCCCCTGCCAGCCCTCTAATTCTACCTCAGATGGCTTGGATCAATGTTTTTAAAGAAAAAACAAATTCAAGACCCATGTAATTGACCTTATTGGATTCATTAAATCGGGTTGTTTTAATAATATATTAAATAATAATAATAAATTATAAATAAAAAAACTAGAGATAACTCATGTTATTTCTAAAAACAGTGAAAAATCAAATAGAAACTAAAAAAAAACTCACTCTTCAAATAAATCAAATACTAAAAAATAACAAAAAAAAGTTTAAAAAAACAAAAACAAATAATTTAACATCTCACACAATGTTACAAATAATGTTACGAGTTAAATATTTTTTTATAACCTTCAAAAAATATTAAAATGAATGGAGATGGTGGCATTTTGGATGATATAACTTTAAAAATAAATATCAAGTAATTTATTTAATTTAATTAAAAAATAATATTTTTTTAAAAAGATAGGTCTAATAAAAATAATAATGTATAAAAAAATCAAGATAACCTATATTATTTTTAAAAATAATGAAAAATCTTATACACAAATTTTTTTTTATCGAACTCAATGTTTAATTAAATCAAATACTAAATAATAAAATTAAAAAATATAATTTTTTTAAAATTATTATCAAGACCACTGGATAACTCACTGGCGTGTTTCATAGACACGCCTACTACCTTTTTTTTTTAATTATTTTTTTTATTAATCAAATTACTAAATTACTATTGAGAACACTCAATAACTATACATTAAAAAAAAATATTAACATACCCCTAAAGCAAAGCCTAAAAATTTCTAATCCCTAGGGAAATAGAGTAGTTACATTGTCCATGTCAAAATAATATTTAAAAATAAAAATAAATTATAGTTAATTGTTTTTTATTTCTAAGGGTAACTGACTAATTTAATTGTGCAAATAGTTATGTAAAGACTGTAATATCCTTAAATAATTATAAAAGTATGAATGGAACTATTATTTTACCCTTGAAAGATAGTCTTGAATGTTTTTGGGAAAAAAAATAACAAATTCACTATTATAATCCATAACAAATTAAGTACAATGCACAGTGGTTTCCACATGAAATAGTTTCTGTTAATAATTGAAGTAAGGGTTGGTTTATGTCTCGTCTATTTTGTTAGTTTCATATCGTTTCTTGCGTTGAACAATATATATTTTATTCAATCTGTAACATAACATCATCCAAGTTATTGTTTACCAAAGCCAATTCAGCTTTTAATCTCCTTTCTTCTAATCCTTGACAGACAGGTGCTTCCAATTCAGCTTAGGACCGAGTCAGAAACATTTCTCATCCTCATTTTTTATTTATTTTTTTACTACTTTTCTCTTATATTTTAATCTCCTTTTAACTATTGCTTTTTCATCACCCATAAGCAATGGATTTGATTTGCTAATTATAAAACTACTAAATTGGTCTCTCACGAAGACACGAGGCCCATTTACAGTTGCACAAGACAAGGAAAGCGTTTAGTAGCTACTTAAAAACAAAATTATAAAAGTATTAAAATAATATTTTTTATATTTTAAGATTTATTCTTAACCTCAACAAGATGCAAAAACATAAAAATAAATTAATTTAAAATATAAAAAATAGATTTAAACTCGGTGCCAAAATATTCATGTCACCAAGTCCATCCACTTCCTATTAAATTTACTAAAACCCTGTTGATTTGCTGAAGCAGAACACTTTTGCAATGCAAGGCTATCTCCTTCACCGTCCTAGCTACCTTTCTTCAAATTTCCACCCTTCTTTGTTCTGTTCATGAAAATTACATTATCTTATGAGAGCAGCTCAACGTTAGTCAAGTATATTACTACAAAAATATCCTTTCCCATGGGCTTCTCTCTGTGACCAAACACACCGTGCCTTCGGAGACCTCCCTTTCCATCCCCCTTTCTAACGTGGCAAGTAAAGCGTGTTGTCGGCAGTTAATATTTAAATGTAATAAATAACATCGCGTCAATCTACTATGCCCTAGTTTGAAAATTGTGGGCATGATATCATATAATAAAATTCAAATCTCGTGTAATACATTAATTGGTCACCACATTTCTGTCTCATTGTAATTTATGTTTCAGGTGATATATTGTAATTTATACATTTATTATACGAATATTAGCCACGTTTCTGGTGGAGAATTGGTCATATCGCTTCTGGTTTGATATGCACTCCACTGAGCAGATTTTTTACTTATAATTTTGTTCAAATTCAGGTTTGGAGGCTTATGGTAGAAGCCACAGGCCCTTTTCTTTTTTTTCTTTTTTTTCTTTTTTAATGGAATGTAGATGTTAAATAAGAGAACCTTTGGGCCATAAGAAAACCTCCTGCAGCTGGAATTTTGTTTTTTTCTTACCATGATAGAGGCTGAAATTCAGGTCAAGAACGTTCAAAGAAAAAAATGCATGGGGCGAAGACAAGACAGTAGCTATGGAATAAAAGGAACAGAAACAATTAATTACTTGGTTTTACTGTCCTTACAAACATAAATCATTGTGGAGTCGTACAGTAACGTGGTTTTTTTGTTATTCAATTTTCTTATCATTTATTTTTTTTTATTATGTTAAAAAATATATTTTATAATTTATTTTTTATAAAATCACAAAGATTAGGTAGTCTTGAGAAAAAATCTCTTAAAGCTATATTTTAAAAAATATATATTAATTTAATTGTCTGCAACAACTTAGAAAATTAAAAGATCCAAGTTGAAAAAAAAAAACAAGAAGAAGAAATGACAGGCTTTTTTTGTTTTTAAAGCATCGTGTTGCTAACGCTTTTTGGGGTGTTTTATGCCTTGGGATTTTGGCGAAAAATAAAATAAAACTGATCTTTTTAAGTTTTATGCCTTGGGATTTTGGCGAAAAATAAAATAAAACTGATCTTTTTAAGTTTTGTAATTAAATATTTTAATTCAAAATTTTACCTTATGCATCTTATAGTCATCATGTTTAAAAGATAAGAGAGAGTTGTAGAATAATTACAGAAAATAATAAAATTGATCCTTTTCTTTTTCCTGCTTTACCTCCACTATTTAGAAAAATAAATTTTACAACGTTGATCAGCCTAAAATTTCAAACCGGATGAAATTATGTTACTAAAATCATATATAAAATATGAGAAGAAATGCCAAACCATTTCACTTCCAATCTATCCTTTGAAACTACTTCCCCCTACAATATTCTTCAACTTGTCTCTTCTTGTGTGGCAAATTCTTGAAAAAACATAGATAAATCTTATGGTTTCGATTTGGTTTTGTACAAATTGTTACTTCTAATTAGAAATTCCCTTGGGAATTTTTTGAAATGTTAGCGTTTAAAATCATGTTTTTTCGCAGTTAAATTACTTTGTGGACTTAAAAAACAAATATATATATATGTGTGTGTGTGTGATTCATAAGCATTTTTTATGATTATACTATTTAGAGAAAATAACCATTAAACTAGTGCATAAGGAATTTTTTGTATTTTCAATTTTTTTCAACAGTGAACTTACAATATTACTTTTAAAATAATAAAATATGCACATGCATGGTTTTAGGAATATTTTTGGTTTTCATTCATGATATTTTGGTCATTTTTAAATTGGTCTAGGAATTGTTTAACAAGTTATTAAAAAAAGGTTAAAGACTTGACGTATGGTAACTCTCACACCTTTCAAGAGGTGCGTGCATAGTCATCAGTTATCAAATTTTATCATCCAATACAGTGTTAGGAGCGGGTAATCATCCTCTCCCTATTGGTGTGGTGTGTTCTTACAGCGGACACAAGGTTGGCCTATAACATGTATATTTTCCTCCTCCTTTTTTCTCTTCTCTAATCTAAAAATTCATGCTAGCCCATTCAAAAAACAATTATGTCCTTTAATTTGTATTTTTTTAATTATATATCTTATTATTTTAATTATTATTTTTTTATACTTTAAATTTTAGATTTTTTTTCAATTTCATCTTAGAATTTTATTTAATTTTGTATTAAGTTGATCGTCATTCTTTTAAAAATTTGTTGTGTTTTATCCTTTTTATGGATTTGTTAATTTTTTAATTTCATCCTCAGTCATTTTATTGAATTTATTTTTTATCCAATTTAGGTCATCTTTCTTTTGATAGTAATTTTCTTATCCTTTTTTTATTTTTATTTTTAAATTTTACCCCTCGATATCTTTTTTTACTTAGTTTTTTATTTAAAATATAACATGGGTCCTTATTCATTTGATTATTATTTTACTATCATTTTTATTTTATTTTTTTAATTTGATCTCTAATTATTTTATTTCATTTAGTTTTTATATCAAATTTAGTCTATATTACTTGGATTTTAAATTATTCTATGATTGTAAATATTACTTTGTTAGTTTTTCATATCTACCTTCCTACAGAACAATCCCAGTCTCATAACTGCAGTTTGATTTGAGTTTATTTATTTTTTTATTATAAATTGATTTTTTTTTAAATTCATCATTTAAAATTTTTGTTGTTGGCCTTGAACTTTTTTATTTGTTCAACTTTTTTTTTGTTGGATTATTCTATTGTCATGTTTGAGTAACAAGTTAATTGAGGAAACTCGAGTTTTTTTCTTGTTTATTTTTGTAATGTTATCATTTGGCATTGCATTATTGGTCATCGAGCTCTTTGATTTTTATATTTTTATTTCTATGTAATTATTCTAAGTACAAATTAGTCAAGTCAACTCAAATTATCTTTTAAAATTATTTTTTATCTCGATCTCATACTGGGAAAAGTTGGCTAGTCGAGTTAATTCGAGCAGACTCGTTTTTTTATGGATTAAGAAATTTTTATTAATCCTTGAT